>NC_085007.1:19013547-19313547 GCF_963854185.1 Sardina pilchardus | reverse complement strand
TGCATAAGTGTGCTGTGGAGTGGCTTCCCTGGTCCGATTTTATTCCTATACTGTAACTACTCATCATTACATGGGCCACATATTTACAGTGCATGAAAATGCACTGTACTGTTCTTCCAAAACTTCTTCTTATTATTATTATTCCGCTGATCAAATTCATTTTTTCTATTCAGCTTGAACCGTTTAACCTAGAAACTTCATTCAAACGTTGCAACGTAGGTCTTCAATAGGGGCATGCTATAAGTATTTTTCAACTTTGTAACTTTTATACTTTTTAAACTAAAAATTAAAAACTATTAAAAATTTCCCCATAGACTTAACATTGGCCTCTATGACATCACAGTCGGATCGTTAAGCAATTAGAATCTTATGCCAGGTGGCCAGCCCCACCTGCAGCAGCTCTCTCTCTCTCTCAGGCTCAGGCATACAATCTCTCTGTGAAGACTACATATCCTGTTAACTGTTTCCTCTTTCCACAACTGTTTCAAAATAAAAGTTCTCACTGCAATAATACACTATTAAATCATTTAACCATTGAAACTACTCAACTATTTAACTGTTCAACCATTCCAACTGTCAGCTATCATCAACTATGCCTCCAGTCAACTACATGAGACCTCCATGTACCTAGCAACCAACATAGCAACCATTAAAATCAAGCGTTTATGACCGTTTCCATAGCAACCAACATGATTTTACTACAGTAACTTCTTTATTCCCGATAGTGGCAGCCATGGATACCCTATCAACGAATGTTTCAAAATAGAAGTCCTCAGTAGCAAGTTAGCTAGTTAGCATGGTTAGCATAGTTAGCATTGTTAGCATATTTAGCATTTTTAACATAGCTGCTAGAAATGATTAGCTAAGTTAGCTAATCAACCTAGTTAGCATAGTTAGCATTGTTAGCATAGTTAGCATTTTTAGCATAGCTGCTAGAAATGATTAGCTAAGTTAGCTAATCAACCTAGTTAGCATTGTTAGCATAACTGTTAGAAATGATTAGCTAAGTTAGCTAATCAACCTGGTTTGCATAGTTAGCATAGTTAGCATTTTTAGCATAACTGATAGAAATCATTAGCTAGGTTAGCTAATCAACCTGGTTAACATTGTTAACATAGTTAACATTGTTATTATTGTTAACATTTTTTACCATAACTGTTATAAATCATTAGCTAAGTAAACCAATCAACCTGGTTATCATTGTTAACATAGTTAGATAACATTTTAACATACCTTTTAGAAATCATTAGTTAAGTTACAACTGGAATGTTTAAGCTTTAAACTGTCTAACTTCACACATCAACTGTCTTTAAACTATGCAACCACCATGTTTACCCTAGCTACACCTTAGTAACCATATCTACATTATCTATCTATATATTTTTGCATTTTCATGCACTGGTAATTCCTTGGAATTGCATTTCTAGTTAGATTATATTAGATTAGATTCAACTTTATTGTCATTGTGTAGAATACAAGTACTAAGACAACAAAATGCAGTTTGCATTTAACCAGAAGTACAAAAATGCAGTGTGATATACAAAGTATGGACAGGTGTTGCATAGACAGGACAGGATATATAGTGCAGTGTAGACACTAGTATACAGTTGGTTTACAGAAGGTGCTTTACAGTAATAAAAAATAATACATATACATTTACACTTGTAAGATTCTACAGCTCATCAACCTTTTGATTAAAGTCACTTTTATATCCCACCGTAGGTCGACTTTGGCTTTGCCAAGCAGGTGGGATTTGGGAAAAAGACATGGACCTTCTGTGGGACCCCTGAGTATGTGGCTCCAGAGGTCATCTTGAACAAAGGCCACGATGCGTCTGCAGACTGCTGGTCCCTGGGCATCCTCGTCTTTGAGCTCCTCAGTGGGAGGTGAGTGGGTCGATCGTTTAAGCTGTTTGAGGAGCTGAGATGAATTGGCTTAAAAGCCTCAAGGTGTGGAATAGGGTGTGTGGTATGTGTAGAATAAAGTCAAAGGTGTCTTACAGGGGAGCTACACCAGGCGCGTAACTGAAGCCTTTCGTTCGCGTTGCGTCTGCTACAACATTTAGCTTCCAGTATAATCAATGGAAGTAGCTACACCAGATGTGATAGCAGTGCGTGCATTCGAAAAAAATAGAGCAGTCTTCTGAAATGGATTTTACTTGTTGCGGATGCAATGCTTCAGTTACGCACCTGGTGTAGCTTCCCTGTTAGTGTATTTACCATGCAACAGTGTGAGTGTGACCTATTTTTATATCTTCCCTGGTTTACGTCTGATCTTTTCCTCTCTGGTCGTCAGCCCACCTTTCTCAGGCCCTGACCCCATGAAGACCTACAACATTATCCTCAGAGGAATTGATATGGTGGAGTTTCCAAAGAAAATCACCAAAAGTGCAGCTAATTTAATCAAGAAACTCTGCAGGTATTGGAAAGGATTCACATTTTCAGATTCAGAAACACACACACACACACACACACGCACACACACTGAGCGGATAGTAAGCCGTTTTTCCTTTCCTTTGCAGAGATAATCCTTCTGAGAGGATCGGGAATCAAAAGAACGGAGTGAAGGACATTCAAAAGCACAAGTACGAAGCCAGGCCACCGGCTTTATACATGAATCTAAAGTCACCAGTTAAAACACATCTTTATTAACACATATTTTTGAATTCATTAATGATAAATCTGACGGTTTTGCAGATGGTTCGAGGGGTTCAACTGGGATGGCATCCGCAAGGGCACCCTTACCGCTCCCTTTGTGCCAACTGTAAGAGATGGTTACACAACATCCATTCACTTCACTGCAGCCACTTTCATGTACCGGGGCATGCTTGGAGTAAAACCACTCAGTCAGGAAATGTGTTTAATCAGGTTACATAACTGAGTACGGTACAATGAATGGGACACTGTTGGTGGATCTTAGTTAGATTAGAGGATTTCTGCCAGTTTAACATATTGCCATTGCCCCCAATATTGTTAATCGTCACGTGACTGTACATTTGTGTGTGTTGTTTATTTTATTGATCAGTTTAACAGACCCTGTAATTGTGATCTCTCTCACGCAGGTCGATGGTCCTCTGGACACCAGTAACTTTGACTCCTTCCCAGACGACCAGGAGGAGCCCCCACCTGACGTAGAGACGGGATGGGAAGTGGAATTCTGAATGAACTGCGCCAGGGCGCCGCACGTGCTGAGTGACACAGTACTCAGACATTCAGACTCACCGTCTCTGAAGAACATGAGGACAACACGTGCTCTAGCAGTCTTCTTCAGTAACGGAAAGACACTTGCGTCAGAAAGGTCATTTGGACATGGACAATGTTGAATATACAGCCACAATTCAGAATGATCTCTCTGATTTTGTGGACTATAAGGGCAGTTGTGTTGTGTATCGTGGGGTAGAAAAGCTCCACGTGTTGGTTTAGTTTTAAGTTATTCTGTGTCTGTGGTGTAGCATACTGTTCAGCTTAGCTGACATCCTGTTGTGCATACTTCCTCAACAATGGACAGGTTCATTGCTCAGGCATTGCTTACAATTTTCTATTCAGCTTCTAAATTTAGAGTTCTTTTGGCTTCAGATAGAATAGACAAAGTGGGCCGCGGTTATAACTCAGCATGCAGACTGCTGCTGAACAGACGACGTTTGATATGTCACTTTCACACTTTTATGCCAAATAACACAAAAACGTGTGCGTATACAGTGCTCTACCTGTCAGTACCAGAGCTTGGTTGTGATACACAGCGAATGAAGTGGTTATTGTTTATGAAATGGTAATAGTCAAAAACTGCTTACACAGCTACTGTCAGAGTGGTAGAATTGACCTCAGGAATGGCACATGGGAAGTTGTCACCTAACCAACTTTTCTGTAAAGGTGAAGACCATATGAATGAAATAAATATGTTGCACACTCAGAAAATGATAATCTGGCAGTGGAAAATGTTTGATTGAAACGTATCATGTTTCCGCCCACACACCATTTAGACATTCTAATTAAGCTTTAACATCATGATGTTATTACGTGTAAACTAAAAGTTGCCTGGATCCCAATTTTTTTTTTTTTTTTTTTTTTAAAAACAGGTAACAACTTTATACACAATGATTTTATATGTAATATATTTCATATACTGTACACTGATCTGAAAATATTTCCATGCAGATATCTGACAGATGTTCATAAGTGCCACAACATGATTACATGAAAGTAGACAAATACAGTTGCACACAACATACTGGTAGATTTGGCGGAACAAAAAGAGGAAAACACCCCAAGATGTGCAGCATGCATTTTGCCTTGCTTCTGCTTAGCCTACAAAGTACACGTTCAATACTCAATATTCCGCTTTGTGCAGCGTTCGACACGAGACAGCAGTCCATACAATAATTTACAGTACACTCAGAGAGGCATGATTGTACAGTATACATGTATACAGGAATGTGTAGATTTTTAACGATGGTGTAATTTTCTTCAACCTGACAAATGATTCACTATTACTGTACACACACTCATCAAAGTTAGAAACAAACCACCATAACAGAAGTTTACAATATATGTACCAAACTGTACAGAGTGAATATGAAGGAATGTAGTCGATGCGCTCTCATAGGCAGCAAAAAGAGACCAGAAATGTCTAGTAGTGATTTTTGTAAGTATACGTTTAGATAAGTATCACCGAACGGCAGTGTAAGACTACAGCTGAAGGGTAGAAATGCCATCTTCGCCTCTGCCTGCAGAGAAAAAACATGGGGGACTCTTCACCCACTGATACAGTGTGTTGCAGTGTAGACAGGCTGGACAAATACCACAGTCATGGGTCAGCTTCAGATAAGGGATTCTCAGATGACTTAATGCCCCTCTGTATACTCTGAGAAAGCATTTTGTGACATTTTGTCATTTAAAAGTTATGTGCGTGAAAATATATTATGAAGTATGACAACACCTCAGTTGGATCTGTTAGACTCTGTTTGCGCTGTTCCAAAATGTACAATGTTTAATAACTGCAAACTGTATTGTAACCGTCTGAAGGTTGCTCTTCAAGCCATTTTCAAGACATGTTGTTGTGGATTAGCTCCTTTACCACTTACAAATTCATTGCTTCGCCTGCTTGAATTCCGATTCCTGTTGTATCTCTATTTTCCCACTCTGATGAAATGGGAGAATGGATTGAAAAATCAATTATGATACTGCTTCTGTTATATGAGAGATGTGATGACTTTCATGAAAAGAATATCAATATTGTAGAAGGTGTAACACATAATCCCGCAACTAATCTCGTCTGAGATGGCAAGGATGAGACGCAACAAAGCTTCCGCAACTCCAAATTGAATTCGCAAAAGGGCAACAGGAAGGTTAGATGGAGGGAGCTCAGCTCACATATCTTATCCAGTCACCTAGCTCCTCCAGTCACCCAACTCCTCAGCAGCAGGAGACCCAAGGTGTGCCTCGACACACAGATGTACGTGAGTTGCCTGGATAGGGAGAGAGAGGATGGCAGTGTCTGTCAGAATCACTCAGACACGCGGGACTGCATGTAGGCTATACTTCCACCCTCCTCCTGTCTTTGTTTCTGGTCCGAATGTTTCAGCAACTACGAGCAGGACGTCTCAGATGATGGCCGAGCTGGATGAGGATGAGGCGGAGGGGGAAGAGGAAGGGTTGGTTGGCGAGGGCAGGTTCCAGAGGACCCACTTGCGTTTGCTCTGCCGTCTCTGGTACAGATAATCCTCCTTCTCCCGCTCTTTCCTTGCCCGCTGATAGTGATCGTCCTCCTTCAGATACCAAACGGGTGGCCAGCGATGCTTCTCAAAGTAGTCCAGGTTTTCTAAACGTGCACAAACACCCACATACACACACAGATATTACCAGGCTCTGTCATTTTTTAAATATTGTAGGAGTTGGATGTTTTCAGAGTTGTTATAATTTAAAGCATGCCATTGTGTGTGTGTGTGTGTGTGTGTGTGTGTGTGTGTGTGTGTGTGTGTGTGTGTGTGTGTGTGTGTGTGTGTGTGTGTGTGTGTGCGCGTGTGTGCGTGTGTGTGTGTGTGTGTGTGCGTGTTTGTGCGCGTAGGCTACCTGTTGACTTGGCCCTCATGTCGCGGGGGAACTTGCGGCAGACATTATTATAGTTGGTGCAGATGTGGTGAAGGCACCAGTCGGTGAGCTGATAGGCACAGTGGAACTGCGGACAGCCGAAAAAAAAAAGCCAACAATCACAGGCTGCTCTCATTTCGGACGAGATGCTTCCCTGGCCTCGCTTGACCCCTCCAGCAGATGGAATTACTTTCCCCTCATCCCGTGATGAAAACAAATACTCTGGTTGCAAGATTTATGGCAGCTTGCGAGAACAAACCATAAAAACCAATGAAAAGGAACCGAAAAAAAAGCCACTCCTTTCATTAAAACCAAACGACAATCTATTAAAAAACAAGCTCCAAAAGATTCCTTAAAAAAAAACATCCCGAGGGAAGCATCCCACCGTTTACGAGAGCTGAACAAATCAATGAAGCCCTCTTTTTTTTCCAGCGCTCTCTACATACGAATTTCCTCCCCTGCATCTGATTAAGCTTTGGCCACAACCAAGTCGGCAGGCCATGAGTCAGCGCAGGCGGCCAGGCGTGACAAATGAAACCACATGAGCTGTCACAAGAGAGCGCTGCACAAACCCACAGAGAACCCCCCCTCTTCCCCCCCCCCCCGCCCCCGTCCGCAGAGTTTAGTCAAGCAAGGGTTAAAGCGCTCGACCAACCTGTGGCATCGGATGCCGGAATTGGGCGCAGATTCCTAGAGCTGAACTCGGCGCTCGTTAAGCTGCTAAATTATGCCGGTGAAATCACTGGAGCCAAATACCTCAGCTTCCTTATTACAGTCAGTGAGCTCTACACTGTTATAAGCCCCGGGTAACGCAGCTGCTATTTCCCACATAGAGTTAAGATGAAAACCCCTGGTCATGTGTTAGCACTCTGTTTGGAAAATAACAGGATATGAGTGTTACTGTATAGTCTAATATCACATTTACTTTGAAAAGGCAATAGGCCTACTCTCCTCCAGAGCATAGGTAAACATAAACATTTAAGGGCAGCCGTGGCCTACTGGTTAGGGCATCGGGCTTGTAACCTGAGGGTTGCCAGTTCGATCCCCGACCAGTCCACGGCTGAAGTGCCCTTGAGCAAGGCACCTAACCCCTCACTGCTCCCCGAGCGCCACTGGTTGGGCAGGCAGCTCACTGCTCTGGGTTCACCTCACTGTGTGTTCACTGTGTGCTGTGTGTTCACTACTTCGGTTAAATTGGGTTAAATGCAGAGAACTGAATTTCCCTCACGTATATTCTATTCTATAAACCTCTTACCTGGGCCATCTCCAGGTAGAGCAGTACGTCTCCGTCGATGTCCGTTCCTGTGGAAGCGGTCTCTTTCAGAACAGTCACCGTGTAGAGTTCTGTGGGCACAGTCACTAACTCAGTCTCTTATCAATGTAGTCCTTCAAGCTATCACTTGACTTAACACAATAGCCATTAGCACTCAAATTAGCATCGGTCATCATTAAAGTGCTTTGATCACCATAACAACAATCAATATCAAGCATCAAACTGGTTATGGAATAGGGGCCATATATTTACTAACATCTTAATATACTGTTGTTGTAAGTGTAAATGAGGGCATGAGCTTTGGTCGCTTTTGTTTAAAAAGCGTCAGCCAAATGTAATGTAATGTAATGAGGGGGACAGATGATAGATAGCAAGGTGAGATGGGCTTTTGCGGCGAGGTTTACCTGTGAGGGCCACCAGGTGAGGCAGGCAGAGGCGGTTGGCCAGAACGATGAGCTCCATGGCGTCCAGGTCGGGCCTGGAGCAGAAGCGCCCGGTGTACAGGTACTCCAGCACCGCCTGCATGCTGCTGCGCGTGGTGTTGGGGAAGAGCACCTGCAGGCACCAGACGCACAACCACCCTCAGCCACTATTTCACTTCTTTGCCCTCATGGGAATATCTCAGATGATGCAGTGTTAAAAAAGCATTGAGTGGGCATGACATCGGATATCTATTCCCATACCAGCTATGGCTCGTGTCCATGCTTAGAGCGTGTACCATTCATTTACCGCTCACGTGCAACATGTGCTCCACTGACACTTTCATAAAATTTACTCATGCAACGTTTTATGACAGACCACAAATTGCACACTGCATTCAATGTGGCTTGCATAACAACATAGCTTGCTTGAGCCATTGTACTGGTGATTTACTATGAAATGAGCTCCCATACCAACAACAGCAGAACAAAATCATGCAGAATGAACCCAGCAGTACCCAATAATGCTAAAAGAGACAGATCATTCATTTCTTTAGGGGAAATGTCCACAATATATTTCCACCAGCATATCATGCAATGATCAACACTGCTGGGGAGTTTGATGCTGCCGGCACTGCATTCCAATGAGAATCGTGTGTGTGGTGAATTAAAAGTCCTTCATCAACACCCACCTCCTTCGTGCAACTCTCCACAAAAGGACCCCCAAACATCGCAGCCATCCAGTCACAGCTGGATATCAGCAGTGGTTTGTGGGCTTGCACTGTACCATCATCCAGCTTGAACACCACGTCTGAAAAAAACAAACAATGCCACAGCCGCTGCAGTCAGGCAGCAAACCAGTTTATGTTGCACAACCTCCTTCTGCTTTTTGAGCCCAATGTTTACTAAGCAGAAATCTCAAAGAACACACATCAAGTGTTTATGGCAAGCCATTTTGACTTTCACTGACACTAATAATCACCAATGTCCAGTTAGAAGGTAATTCAAAATATCCACAATGTAATTAGAAGGATTAATAGGAGAATTAAATTCCTTAATTCAGTTTTAAATCCTAGGGTAATACTTCAATAATGGCATTCTGAGTGGATGTTTGATGTCTCTGCATTCTCTATAGATCATATCTGTCATTAGAGTCTGGGCAGCAACTCCCAGAGCTTTTAGTGCTAATCAAAGCTATATACTGTATGTGGTTTCAGGTGGATGTATCTGTATGTATCATTAACATACAGTATGTATCTGAAATGGAATTCTGATTTCATTCTAATATCGATTAACTTTTTTAGTTATAACTTCACAGCAGATAATCTTAAATTGAAGGCATTACATGTCATGAGAATCATTAGTCACCTGAAAAGGTCCCTTTGGCGAGGCACTCCTTCACTCTGTTGGTCCGTCTGACGTGGAAAGCCTTGGTGATCTCTTGGTTCATGAAAGCCTCGTTGTTGAGAATGTTGGCCACCATCATGCGCAGGTCGAACACCTCCAGCAGCTCGGCGATGTGCGCGATGTGCATGAGGTCCCGCTCGTGCTCGTCCAGCTGGCCCGTGTACAGGTAGCGCAGAACCACTCGGAACGGGCTGGCCAGCACCGACGGGTCCATGCACACCACGGTCATCGGCCGCGTCATGTGAGTGGTGGGGTCGTCCACCATCTCCCTCTGGATGCCCACGAAGGCCCTGCCCCAGGACGACGGCAGACGGCCCGAGTGCCCCGCGTCCTGGTCCCCGTCCGCGTCCCCCCCGATCAGGGTCCCGTCGCTGATGCAGGCCCGGAGGCCCACGCGGCCCCCCGCCTCCTCTCCGCTCTCGCACGCGTCGAAGCTGGCCGCCCGCGTCGGGGGCTCCCGCCCGGCCGGCTGCTGCTGCTGCTGCTGCTGCTGCTGTCCGGCCGCCTCGCCCTCGGCCCGCACGTCCGCCAGGAACAGGTCGTAGAACTTGGACGAGGCCGTGGCCAGGTAGACCTTGTGGGCGAAGATGCGCTGGTGCTCCTGCAGGACCAGCACCACGTCGGCGCACAGCGGGTCCTCCAGCAGGCGGCCCGGGTGCTCGTCCGGGGTGGAGGGGGGCGCGGGGACGGTGATGAGGGGCGGTGGCGGTTTGGGGGGAAGGAAGGGCGCTTGCAGGAGGGGCCTTTGCACGTTGCGCAGGTGCGACTTCCAGAACTGCAGGTGGCGCCGTGAGATAAGGGCCGCGCGGATGGCGTTGTCGAACACGTCCTTCACACCGAACTGGGCCACCACGCTGGTCTCGTAGTACGGCACCCCCAACTCTTTAGCCACCTCACGACCTTTTTCTGGGGCAAGGATCTCATTTGATTTGATTGGTCTATAACAGACATAAATGGTGATACATTGATATCAGTATGTGATAAACAATGACATGGTGGACCTTACCATGGTGGACATTAAATTTTGATTGATATTGATATTGACATTGACATATTTGAAGAACACTGATTCATTCAGTGATGAGAGTCACACATAAATATGAGCAATATGTTGTTAAATATTATGATTTTGTTATCAATAAAATAACAAAAAGGAATAAAAAATCTCACCTGGCAAGAGGGCGACGAGCCCTGTTGACTGCCTCCAGATCTGCGTATCGCAAGTCCAGCTGGCATCCTACCAAAATAACAGGAGCGCGCGGGCAGAAGTGCTTGATCTCTGGGTACCACATTGTTTTGACGTGAAAAAGAGAGTTTGGGTTTGCAGTGGAGAAGCAAAGGACCACCACATCTGACCTGGAGTGACGGGAAGTAAAGAGCAAATCACTTTAGTTCATAGCAATTGTGAGCCACAAGTGTTTAAAAACTCCATTAGTGTTCTTTTATTCTTGAGTGAAACTGACAGTGTCATTCAACTGATTCAACTGTATCAACGATATTAACAGAGTCAATATCGTTGATACCTAAGAATGAAACAACAAACATGAAAAGATTTTTTATTTCTGATTTATTCTGTTAACACATTTCAGTATTAAAGGAACAGTTCGGAATTTTGGACGACCTCATTTCCAACTTCAAAATATGATGGTGTAGTGTGATTTACTTTGGACCCTTCTGTACACAGATCTATAGATTAAATCAATCAAGATCTATTAGATTTGTCTAGGTGCAGTGTGCATCTCTCAGTGTTACGTTTTTAAGGTACTTCAGAGGTTTGTTTCAGGGCAACCAGCCAGTCATTTCCTCTGTACCTTCCATACGCAAAGCGACGGTCTTTGTGGTGGTCTCCAAAGGTGTCCCACAGACGCAGAGACACACTGACATCATCCACCACATCTCTAGAACGTTCCAAAACCTGCAGAATGAGAGAGACAGAAAAAGAGAGAGAGAGAGAGAGATGATGTTCATGCAAAAAGTCATAAGTCAAACAATCATATCAATCAATAAAATCAATAATCTCCATGACAGTGTATTACATGGTGGCTGTGGCAGTCTCACCTCCTGACACACTCGGTACTGGTCAATAGCCCACACAGTAGGCACATGCGTGGCCAGCAGCTGGTACTGTGTCAGAGTGGCATTGCAGGCCCGGGCACATATCAGCCGGGTTTTCCCCACCGCATTGTCTCCGACCACTACACATTTGATGGTCTCAACGTTTGGTCTCTCATAGTCCATGTCAGAAGTGGTAAACTGGGAGCTGGAGAGGAAATAGCTTCATGTTTACAAAACACCTGACAGTCTGTCTTAGTGTTGACATGTATCTACAGTGTCTGTGGCAGATAGGCTACACCAGTGATCCCTTATGAATTTATGGTATTATTATCTCAGTGCTGTGAATTCTCTCTCTCTCTCTCTCTCTCTCTCTCTTTCTGTGTGCGTTCGTGCGTGCGTGCTCTCTCTTTCTGTGTGTGTTCGTGCGTGCGTGCGTGTGTGTGTGTGTGTGTGTGTGTGTGTGTGTGTGTGTGTGTGTGTGTGTGTGTGTGTGTGTGTGTGTGTGTGTGTGTGTATGTTTAGCTCAGTAGCAGGTAGCATAATGACAAATAGTGTCAGGCCAATGTAGCACATACACTCGCATACACACACTTCCTTTAGTACAAGGTTCAGTTGAACACAGCAAAAACACTCTGGACGCTGCTCATAATGTATGACTACACACAAACTTATGTAACACCCTACGTGACCACTTTGTTACAATGTAACTATAAGCGAAATTGCCGTAATAATTTGAAACACTGGTTGAATTAAACAGAAAATGATACATATCTATAAATCAGGTCCTACCGTAACGAAGTGAAGGGATGCATCGGGGTGGCCAGCGTTGTAGACTGAAAAGACGAAGAGGTTCCCATTGGATGCAGCTTGCACCTGAAGCAAGCTGGGGTTGCACTTCATTTTCCCGGCAGACGAGCGATGGGGGATACAGTAGCTTATTATGTAAGCGTTCTCCCGCTGCAGTAACTGGAGTGACTCTCACAAACTAGCTCATTTTGTCACGCAACGACATCGTATGGCTAAATTTCCTCATCCGCGAATGAAGATAATAGCACGGAAAAGGCCAGCTTGCACTCGAGTCTTCGACACGAACTCCAGGTCGAGCGCTTTTCGGCCGCCTCCGTCGCAGCTTCCGCAATGTTTTGCCCATGCTCATTGCCCACTCACACACACAGCCTCAGCCTACCAAACGCCAGGCAGTCGGAATCGAGGGATTCTTCTGACGCATAAGACACAGCCGAAACCTTTAGAGGCCATAGGTTTCCCTCTCTATGGAATTCAATTAGATTAAATTAAATACAATTAAAGTGACCATTGCTTGCCCCCAAAATCCGATGATTGGATGTTATAGGTCACAGTGTAATTGAATGCTGAAAGGCATAGTTTGTTTGCTTAACATCTCATCTGAAAAACAAACATCCGATAAGGACAAAAACGCTTGAGCTTCATCTTGGGCCAAGTAGCAAACTTATATAGGCCTATAACAAACTTACATTTTTGGAAACCTAGGCATGCATGTACAGATTAAAAATGAATGTTTGACTCAATTAACAATGGCCTAGCCTATGTGCTAATAAACAGCACTGTGGTTTGCACCCACTCAATCTAGTAAAAAGCAGCGAGCCAAAAATGTATTGTAAAGTTCTTACCTTAGGCCTTTAACTGTTTTGCTGTTGTATCAGGTATTAGGCTAATAATAGCATTTGAGGCATAATCATGTTTAGTAAGGCTAACTACTAGACTATTTTGCAGTCCTCTGTGATTTTTTTTATCCAGGTCCTGAGCACAATTAGGCTATAATATTCTAAATCTGTTATAGGCTACCAGCCAGTAGCCTAGACAATATCCTATTGGTGTGACTGCTTTTCCCAGAAGCCTAATTGTGGCTTATTGTAAGAATTATTTTAAAGCGTCAGACAACAATATGATAAAACAAAATGAAATAAAATCAAGTAAAGCACTTAAACACATATGTTGCTTATACATGGCACAATATCTCCAAATTGCTTGCTAAATGACAACTTGTAATACCTTGTTTCAGCCAGCAGAGACTCCCAAAGCCAGTCGCTGCACCATTGTTTCAATATTTCGATATGAGCGCCAACCAATGGCATGGTCATCCTCTCTACATAAATAATAAAATGTTAAAGCGTTATTATAGGTCATGACGTGTATAAGTTCATTCCTCGGCCAAGTTGTTCAAATGGCATTTATGAGCTCGGTTGAGATGAGGAGAAGGATGGCTTGTGACGTGCAAAACCCCATCCTTTGTCTTATTGTGTCAACCAACAACCGCCTGTAAACAACTAGTTGTGGAAAAGATGTTTCCCACTCGAGACATTTATAGTTTCTCATACATTCATCTTAAGTGCTAGAGAGAGTGTTGACATGGCCAGAAGGCGTGAAGCTGACGAGGACTTTGCAATGTGCACGGGGCTGTAAAATATTTTTAGTCATTATTGTGCCAAATATGCCATGTTCTGACCTCACTGAGTCTTTAAAACAGAGTGGACCTGTTTAAACTTCAAACAAACATTTGAGATGATCTTTGATGTAGTTTTGGTGCTTCCTATATCAGACTCAAGTAGCCTACATCTTCAGCCTGATTCATTCTTCAATGGTTTTGACAGTTTAATTTATAGGCCTAGGTATTCTATAAGTTTTGAAATAGGTTCAAACAAATCCAGTGTCAATGGGTTTAAACCTTATGCAGTGTGGAAATAGATTTTCCAAGTCCCACTGTCTCCATACATACATTTAGTTTAGCTGTTCATTGAGACATTCTACTCCAGGAAATGCGCATGGTAGCTTCTGTGAATTATCCACCAACTGCAGCTGTCCACAAAGTCAGTGTGTAGCGTGGGAACAAGGGTAATTAAACCAAAATAGCAGTCACTTGTCCTAAAACAACTAAGCTCTCTGATCATTATCAGCTTAGCTAGTGCTTTTTGGAAAGCTATGAGGTTCATTATGGAAAAAAGTCCACTTCCTCCCATTTTGATTGATTTTCCATTGGTGCAAACAATGAAGATGCACACAACACTGTTGCAATTAAATGTTTAAATTAATCATTTGAATAACTTATCTTAATTACCATAATAATTAATATATGGTTGTAACATGATCTTCATACCCTCTGTAATAGGCTGCCAATGGTTAAAACTTTTGCAAAACTTCGAATATTTCAGTTTACAAAGATTCCGTTTTGTTTAGATTATCTTGGAAGGGATTTGAAGAATAGCTTGACAAAAGGGCCAAGAGAACCATACAAAATATTGATGTTTTTCTTAAAGCGTAGAGAGAACCCTTTGACACTGCAAAAATATAGTTTTGAGGTCCTGAATAAACATTCAGCTGAGCTGATATTCTTCGAAGGAATCAAATAGAATACATCATATCAACTATCTGCCCCTGGGGATTAGACAGAGAGGAGCCGTGCCGTCTTCACTCCTAGGTCTCTCCTTCAAACGCAGAGGCATTTGGCAATGATTAGGAGATGTTCGTTTGGTAAATTACAATGCCAACGAGTTCATACCCTGTGTCAGTCTTCCTGGATATCCTTGTCATTGTCTCCAAGACACTGACGCATGGGGAAACTCCAAAAAATTCTCAAATGTTTCAGTCTGGGGATGAATTAGCGCATTTACGTTGTCTGGACCATTTCCCCTCAAATTGCACCTTTACCTGACATTTATCTTCCAAGAAGGATGAGGCCTTGACGACTTTAATTCAGCCAAATTGCTAAATGAATGTGATAAACTGTCATTTAGAGTTACGAAACGATAAAGCCTTCTTACGCGCGTCAAGCATTCGGACTAATAAATAATCGTGGTTGCATGGTGTTCGGTGGTCTTCTCCATCAAGTATTGGGTTACATGGTGATAAGACACGTTAAAAATTAGGTGTTTCCAAGGTCTTACTGTTTCTATTATCCCTTCACCAATATTTTTCTGCAACGACTGAAATAGCAGCGGAATGCTAATACCATGAATAAATATGAGCGCACGGAAAGTTCTGTAGTGGAAACTGTCATTTGAAAAAAACCTCTCCAGGTTGGAATGCTGTGATTGGAGACCGAGTGATATGCATGACTGAATTTGAAAGTAATCACTGCTGCAGAGATGCTATAAAAACAAGAGTTTGTTCCCTGTCCAGTATTGTCTCGCCTTCAGAAGCGAAACAAGGGCGTTTTCTGGACCGTTTCAAACCTCTCGGCAGTCTCGTAACATCTCCTTTATTTTGCGTGTAGAGTTGAGACCTCACAATTTAACAAAATGCTACACAAAAGTGTGTTTCTTTTGTTTGTCGCCCTGGCAGCATCTGCCTATGACACGGACCAAGAAGGAAGCTCGTCCAGAAGAGCGCGTTTTTCATCCAACAGTCCGTGTAAGTTCTTTATCCTTAACATACAGTCAATCCTCTGGTTCGGAATTACTGTTTTCGTGTAGCCATGTGTATGCCTGTTTCATCTCAGACTCAGACTGGAATGTTTAATTTTACCTTTAAACCTAGCTTAATTGCGACTGAAGAGTTTACCAGCCATACCTCTAGACTATTCTAGACTGCTTAATTATCAGGCTCCACATACAGTATATACAGCGCTCTCTCTCTCTCTCTCTCTCTCTCTCTCTCTCTCTCTCTCTCTCTCTCTCTCTCTCTCTCTCTCTCTCTCTCTCTCTCTCTCTCTCTCTCTCTCTCTCTCTCACACAAACACACACACACACACACACACACATGCACACGAAACTTTCTTAATTGGTCTCTCTCTCTTTCAGCTGATGTAGCTCGTTGTCTCAATGGTGCTCTGCAAGTGGGCTGCGGCACCTTTGCTTGTCTGGAGAACTCTACCTGTGATACAGACGGCATGCATGAGATTTGCAACAACTTTCTTAGTGCTGCTGCTGTTTTTAACACACAGGTATGTAGACACTTGAGTTTGCTAGTGAAACAGAAAATTAACTGAAGAAACAGTTCTCTAGCTATATAGCTCCTTCAGCCTATATAGCTATATGAAGTCTACAGGAGGAGAAGCTGAAGCCTGATGTTTTATATTTTGTTCATCTTCTGCAGGGTAAGACTTTTGTGAAGGAAAGCCTGAAGTGTATGGCTACTGGCATCACTGCCAAGGTCTTCCAGTCCATCCGCCACTGCCCATCCTTCCAAAAGATGATCGCTGAAGTGCAAGAGGATTGCTACAGCAAGCTGGACATCTGCAAGGTGGCTCGCACCAACCCAGATGCCATCGGAGAGGTGGTGCAGGTGCCCATGCACTTCCCTAACAGGTACAACTTCACCTGAGATCCGTTTTTATTCTGCTGGAGTTACTCAAAATAGTGGTTTCTCCACAAATTTAAAGACACTTAATGTGGCATTCACAAAAAAATCAGCCACAGGTCATAAAAATAACATTCACCACATAGAGTAGTGATTTTGGGGTCACTTCAGTGATGATACAAATTGGTGAGATGAATTGAAAGACACTGTAATTAATGTTGCATTCACAAATAATTCAGCCACAGGTCATAAAAAACGTCCATCACATAGAGTAGTGATTTTGGGGTCACTTCAATAATGCTACAAATTGGTGAGATGAATTGAAAGACACTGTAATTAATGTTGCATTCACAAATAATTCAGCCACAGGTCATAAAAAACATCCATCACATAGAGTAGTGATTTTGGGGTCACTCTAATAATCCTACAAATTGGTGAGATGAATTGAAAGACACTGTAATTAATGTTGCATTCACAAATAATTCAGCCACAGGTCATAAAAGAGACCTTCATCAAATAGAGAAGTGATTTTGGGGTCACTTCAATAATACTACAAATTGATGGGGTGAATTGGGGAAACAGTGTCCCAAAAAAGCATGTCATACATGATTGCATTTGTGTATGTGTGTGTTGTGTTCATTTTATTTGTGCAAAATCACTTTGGGTTGCCATTGGTATGAAATGTACTTTATAAATAAATCTGCCTGGCCTTGCCTTGTTGTAGGTATTACAGCACTCTCCTGCAAAGCCTGATGGAGTGCGACGAGGACACTGTGGCGACTGTGCGTGCCGGCCTGATGTCCCGCCTTGGCCCCGACATGTACACCCTCTTCCAGCTGCTGCAGAACAAGCCCTGCCCCTCCGACGCGGCCGGTGCCGGACACGCGGGCATGGAGGGGCGCGGAGGCTACCGCTGGGCCATGGCCCCCATGTTCAAGATCCAGCCCAGCCTGCGCACCCGCGATCCCACCCACCTGTTCGCCAAGAAGCGCTCCATCGAGGAGAGTCCCTAACTCTGAGGAGGGCGCTGTGAGGAGGGTGTTGTGATGGCGTAGGCCTCCATAAGATGCACACATGATGTCACTTCCCACACACACTTGCACACACACACACACACACACATATTCTCAGAATGCAGTTTCTCACTTTTGTCATTATGCACACTTCTGCTGCAGTCTTCCCACTTACAGAAACAATCACGTAATGTATTAATACAGCCTTCAAGCACAGATGAACTATTACTATCTTAAATATAGCATCTGAATCTGCAGAACATCTGAAGAATATAGTAATGTGAAGCTACGTCAACATAGAGCACTTTACTGCATTAAGTGGATGCATTCATTTGTGTTTGATTCCCCCACAGTAAGCCATCACTGTTGGGTGTACTTAGAAACTGATCTAAGGCTAACCCCATGTTAAACAACCAAGAACATATTTAAATGCGCTTATGGTATTCTATTGATATTTATTTTCTTACCAAATGTAATTTATGCCATAATATTATATTTTATTGTTGTTGGCACAACTGTATCTTTGCAGTGGAACTAGAATTGAGGGGCATCATAACAATGTCAAAAGTAAGGATATGCAAATCCATGCTGGTCATGGGTTTAATGCATGTTGAGAGTTGTCATTGCTCAGAATTTCCACTCCCTGTCTTTGGGCTACATTACTTAACATTTTGGTGGATGGGTTTTTTTCTTTGATAGAATCTAACCATGATTTATTGTCAACAAGATTAATGGTGATTGAGAGCTGAATGATGATTCATTCTGTTCTGTTTTTTTTTCTTGTACACTGTAAAGTGTCTATTTCACTTAAAGTGGGACAACTGCTTTCTGAAAAGAAAATCTAATAAACAGAATTGCTTTAAGTACATTTGTGTATACATTTGTTCACGTTAAGTACAATCTGCCACAGCAGACTGTTTACCCTTTCCACAGGGCTCACGATTGCAAAACCCTGAGGTGAAACTCCAAGATTAGGAAAGCTTAAGATAATTATCTTTATTTGTCTTTTAAGACAGCCTTTTTGCCTGGTAGAGGAAGAAAACATACAGTCATCAAAGCTCATGAAATCCTACTGCACCGCCAAGGCTACTGAGGTCTTCATCATAACAATGAAAACATTGTTGACTGAAATTTTGACAGACATTTCTTGAAACTGGGTCAGGGAAAAGAAACAGGAGGGATTGTTTGAAAGCCACAAGTATGATCTTCAATGTCCAACTTCATAAACAGAGTGTTATATATATGCTACAATTTGCAGGCTATCCATAAGGTGGCAGCATGCTCCATCCTCTTGGTCCAGTTAGCAGAATGGAGTGAACGTTTCTTACATGAAAGAGGAACCATATTAATGCTCATATAGTTTTGGTGGTTGCACATAGAAAGTCTAAATTCACTTACATAATGGGGATTGATCCAAATTCTTGATTTTGCAGCAAAATGTACAATTGTGCATATATTAAAAGCAGAACAAAGCATAATGAACCTCTGCAACACTGCAAAAGAGATAGGGGATTACCAGTGATCTAAGAATGCATCACCTCCACAGCCGATATTGCACATGGACGATACCATATGATAATTTAACTTCATAATGCCCAAAAGTATTTGAGTTAGCAAAGATACATTTATTGTTTGATATATATACGGACAAAATCAGTTCTACACAGAAGCCCCTGGTATGCTTTACATACCCCTCTCCATCTCTAATTGCGCAGCCACACATAATTAAGCTGCACCTCAAACTCACAACTTGGCACCTCACTGTGGGCCACATGGAATTACACAAACCCCATGTGGGAAAATAGCCAGCCAAATCAGCTTGGGGGCAAGTCCCCATTCAACCTCTAGGGGCCGCCAAAGCCCTCTTTCTGACAACACACAGTAGAACACCATTCCCCTGATGTGCTCCTCTACCTGTAGATGGAGTAGAAGGAGAGCATGGCAGGGCTGGTTATTGTTGTGCAGCCAGCTGCAGTTAGCCTGTCCCTCGGTCTCTATGCAAACACTAAAGGCAGATGTGCAGCCCCTTCTCCACAGAGAGCAGGCTCAGTTATTTACAAGGTGGCTCGGTTTGGCAAGTGGCTGACCACACAGATAAGAGGCACCTTTCAAAACAACATTTTATGGTCTGATGCATGATTTATACCCTTGATATGCCTATGAACCACAAACAATCTAAAAGCATAACATTGAAAGAAAGGCTCAGGGCATTTAAAAGATAAAACCCTGAAGGTACAGATTTGTGTCTAAGAGAATGAGAGTACGGTAGGCCTGGCTATTGATCATGTCAAACTTTAAACAAACAGAAAATCAAGCCGCCCACTCTCCTGGAGCGCAAGTTGGGTCTTGAAAAGTGATTTCCCAACACCACTCTCTCGAGGAACAGCAAACAGGTGGAGAAGGAGGAAATAAGCAAACGACCACCATTCCGGTCATCCAGCCATTTCGTCACAAGACCCAGCGTCATTTATCAACAAAGAAGAGTAGGAGTTGGAGAGAGTGCCAGGAAGAGATGATTCAAAGGGAACAACTTTCCTTGATTTGTACATCAACTGAACCACAGAGCCAACCCTCAGCATTCAACTTTTTAAAGGATTAAACTGCAGGGAGGAATTACGATAACTAAACACCAGAACCTTGCTCTCCAGGGCCGGTTTTGTGGTGCTCGCTCTCCTTAACAAGACATAATGTCTGTCTTCATGAGCTCTTCCAACACGATTACATCAACTTTAAATGATTAAATCCAGTTGGTCCAATAAAGTGATTATTTATGGCCAATGAAATAAATTCAGACTGTTACTTTATACCTCAGCTGACTGTGTCTTATGAGATCCAGTGTCCATCCTGCAGGAGTGCCTGCCAGGCATGACGCACTTCAGAATGAGTGTGAAAAATACGCTCCATTCTACACCACCGAGTGTGTCCAGTTTTGTGGTGGGACTGAGGAAGCACCGCGATTAAAAACGCTGGCTGTGTTCTTAAAGGGCATCGGCTCCAGTGTGGTCGTCATGGTGGCTGTCTGACAGTTCTGGGCTCTCGCCTCACCTCCACTGTCAGACAGGAGGCGTTGGTGCCGCGCGGCCACCTTCCAGTCACACGTGGCTGGGCACGCAGACAGGACTGCTGACCCATTCACACACTGGCATTACTCACGCGTCATTGACATGGTAGCAGAGTTCTCTCTCTCGGAAGCAAAATGGTAGTGGTGGTGGTGGTGAAGGGGCAGCAAACACAATGCAATACCATGGAAATATACAATGTGCCGTCATAATGACAGTAGTATTATATATACATATATATATATATATATATCTGCACGGCATGATGTCATGTGTCTAAATAATGCCTTTATATCATTTGAAAGTAGTCTGCATCTCCTCTGACAATGAAAATAAAGACCTATTCTAGTCTATTCTATTCTGATGCGCCTGTGTTGCTTGTTGCTTTCATTACCATTCCAAATATGGTTGCTGTACTCCTCTCCTGTGTGTCATCTGGTTAAGCACCATTGTGTGAGATGTTTGCAATGGTATAAAATGCATAGAGTGCATATACGGAGCTCTTGGATAATACATTGAGCTTTTGATTACATTGATTATGTTGATGGTTGATGGTTGATATTAGTGATAAAAGGGCCCTCTTGTGGAGCAACTGACACACTGACACAAGGAGTAAAAAGCCTCCCTGTCCAGCTAGATAAGGCTGGAATGTTCCAGATGGAGTCTTATCCAACGCGACTACCCATCTGCTCCTTTCCTCAGGCGTCCGTGGCGTGCTAGGGAACACCCTTTCCTTTCTGGGCTTTACACGTATCCTGCTCGCTCTGTGGGTGATGGACAGTAGCACGTAGTCTTCTACTGCAGGCTGATGTCATCGCTCCTGCCACCCACCCTCATCAGACTTGCAGAGGCACAGCACGGTAAACACCAGGGTGACAACGTGTCCTCCCCACCCGACAAGCAGCCCAAGCCAAGCGTATACGCAAGTTATCTGTCAAGTTTAGAGAGGAGAATATTGCTATGTGTAAATATATTCCTTCTCATGTCCAAGGAAAGAAGACAAGGGAGCTGCTTGACATGCCTTTTGTTGCAGTCACAGTGCATAAGGAACTACAATCCATGACAACTTGGGAGGAAAAAATGGGATCATAAATTTGTTTTATTGAAAATAAAACCAACAGACTGCTGCAGGATAGGAGTGGCATGGAAGATGAATGACTCTGGAGGAGAAGCTCTCCTGCGTCAGTTAAGTGAAGACAAACAAAACGTCAGCACAAGGCCATATGGGTAAACGTGACTAGTAGGTGCCATGTTTGCTCTTGGCCAAACTTAGCACCTAGACTCCCAACGGGTTTATGAAACCCAAACAATAGCATTTTGTTTGGACAAATGTTTGCCAGAGAACCTCAGACGTGGCCAGAAAAAGGTGTCGCAAAGTGCCACTTGAGCTCCTGTCTGTCCACAAGGCCTTCCTGGGCCATCTGTCAGAGGCGATAATGGAAGGCACTTAATTGCACCTCACGGCCCATTAGTCCCTCATAAAGCCAGGTGTGCAGTCTATAGATAGGTTTTACTGGACATCTAATGGCAGGCAAAACCAGGCAGATGTCACTTTTAACAGCCACCTTTTCCAAGGATTAATACAACTATGCTGTTGGCCTCCCAGAAATGGGGGCAACTCGGGGGGGTGTTGAAAAGCGGTCGGAAACACAGGGCACTCCACAGTGTCCAGTCTCAGCCTTGCTACCCGTGCACAGGCCTGGAATCTCAGGAAGGTCCAGCAGGCGCATGTCTCCGCTTTTCCCAGTGTCAGCAGGACAATGCGCACTCTGTGGCTGCATTTACATAGGGGCGCTCCCACAAAGTCTCGTTTGTCACTTTTGTTTTACGGCTGGGTAAACATTTGGAGTTGCGGAACGAATGTCAAAACGCACATGCACAAGATAGCCATAAAAAAACGTGGTCCAGGCGAGAGCCCTGGAGGAGTCTTTTTTTCCCCCCTGTTTGGTGACGCACACACTTTTTTCCCCCAGTCAATTCGAACGACTCGCCTCCAGTGCACTTCAGCAGTCCGCCTGGCTCAAATTAGGCAGCGAGCAATTTGATCTTGTCAGCAGTGGGAGCCGGAGTGAGGCGCAGGTGATTTGTCTGCTGCTGGTGTGGGGACGCTCGATGGCGTGGGCCCGGCGGAGGCCAAACGCCCCGCGTGATTGATGGCGCACTGGTGCGGGGCGAGAAAACACTCTCTTCCCACCATAAATCACAGACCCTCTCACAACACAACGACCACTCACAGGCTCTCTGCAGCACCGGACACTCGCTTGGAAGTCAGCAACTCGTCGCAACTGTCCTTGTCCTCTCTGTTGTCGCAAGCCTGATTCTGGACAGACACTCTGTTTGGTTGGACACTCCTGCTGTTTCTACTATTACACCTGTTCCGCCCTTGATAAACACCCTGAGGAACAGAAAACCAAACACACTCAAAAGGTCCATTTTCGGTTGTGTTATTAATATTCCTTTAATAAAGGTGTTTGCCATCATGGTTGGTTGAGTTCCAGTTGTACATAAGTGCACAGTCACTATATAAACATTAACATGGCATATTAATAAAAAATAAGATGTTATCAACATGTGAGTCCATACAATCGTACAATGTCATTGTCCTCAGCCCTCCAACAATCATTAACCAGTTGTGCCCTACATCAACAGATACTTGTGTTAACAAAGAGTATTAAAGATGGCTGAAGAATTTAAATCAGGCAGTTGAAACACTAATTTGGCAAAGACAGATGAAAACAATGATTTTTAGATGATTGTCAACACCAACTGTCAGTTAATGCACATCGAAGGAACATTTTTGAAAAATGTGCTTGATACAATTTCAAACTATTCTTAATTTTCTGTTACGGAACTAAAGCTTTTAGACAGTATGTACAGTTATTCATGTACCATTAACAGCAAGGATTGGATTCATTTTGGATTAATCAGACATTAAGCAATTGTTATGGTTAACATTATATTCTTCGATGAGATTAACGTCTTTTAACAATCTACATATTCATTGTGATGTTCATATGGAAACATGACAATGAGCCAAAAATACAGTCCATTTGACATTATTGGTATAGGTTTATTTTGCACAAAATATTATTGTATGCATAAGGATAGCATAAGGAATCAAGAGCTGAACACCTATTAATACAAACTGGCCTGGATCAGCAATAGCTTATTCTCTTTCTGAGAACCCTTACCTCAACTAACTCTTTCCATTAAAAACTATATTTCATTGACTTGGTTAGAAATGAATGACCTCATACAAAAATAATTAAAAAGAAACAATAGAGTAAATATATATAATAATAATATTTATACAATTTAACTGTATTTACAAAGACAGCCAGAGCTGTTGGCTAATGTATTATAGAAGACTTCTCTCTGAGATTTGGTCTCAGGTTTTTTGGGGAAAAAAAAAAACAGCATACAATTACTCTTTATAAAAGGTATGGTGATCTTTCAACTTGAGTCACTTATCGAATGCCAAGGGGAGGTCAATGCCTCCTTTGGTTCAATTCCTATTAGGCATGATGTCCTCTCTTTCATAACACCATTTCAAATGCCTTTCAGAGCCTCCATGTCAAATGCCTGCTTGAAAATGCACAGGTCCTTCTACAGTACAAGGCCAAAAAGATGAATGCGTTTAGAATGCAAAAGACGAAGCAACAATGTCAGCTGAATATGTAGTAGCTGTCTCTTCCAGCCTAAAGGCCTTGGGTCCTCCTCAGAACTGTGACAATTCCAGCCAAGAAATCCAGCTGCTTGTCCAGTCACTCGGTCACCATCAGTCATTCCTCACACAGCTGACATTGGCCAATTGTCCACAGTGAATGTGAATGGTCCGTCAGATGCGCACCCTTGTTGTCATGTGCTGGGGCGAGGTATTTGAACTGGAGAGAAGCTGCTCAGTGAAAGCAGTGAGCGAACCCTTCAGTTTGTTTTAAAAAATGTCTGATTTTCCCATGAGGCACTGCTCTAGAACACAAGTCTTTCCTCTGTATCAGATGGCAGGCCTGAGACTCTTGTCCATCTCTGCGACTCTGTGCGTTTAGCAAAAGGACACAGAGCCTTTGCCTGAAGATTAATGTGGAACCTGGGAGAAATGGGAAAATTCATTTGGCGTTCTCAGACGGGCCTTTAGTGCTTCCTGAAGGTCCGACTGGTGGTCTGGGAATGGGGAGCAGGAAGGCAGGGCTCTTCGACGCCGGCATCTTGGGAAAAGACTGAGTCCACCTCAGAAGAACACGTAGAACTACGGGTATCCAGGACGACCTGGGTGTAGGCATCCATATGCTCAGAGAGGTCCAGGTAATCCTACAAATGGAATCACAGACAAGGGCAACATTGCCTTAGTGAGACGGTGTGAAATTCAAACTGTCACTGGGGCTCCAATACCATGAAACATAAAGAGGGAGGGGAAATAATTTCCTGCCTTCTCTTTTGCCAGATGTAGGTTGACCATATGGTGTTGTCAGCATTTTTATTTATGGTAGCTAGGGTGTTTTTGTAAGACAACGATTCCAGTAAAACTAAAAGTCGGAGCCAAGATTTACAGAGCGAATGCCAATATCTATGACACCTGAGCCAATATCTACAACCGTGGGCGTGTGTAGACCCAGCATGCTCACCTGGTTGGCTGTCATAGACAGGATGCGGTCGAGGTCTTCCACAAGCTGTTTGAATGTGGGCCTGTAAGTAGGAACGGCGTGCCAGCAGTCTTTCATCATTAGGTACCTGAGGAGAAGAATGCCCCATTTATTCCAGCAGTAAAACGGAGCAGACCAGTACACAAACTCTTTTAGAAGCTGAGGTGGACGGTAGGAAAGAGTAAACAGTTGCTAATGGAAACACAAACAATGTCGGTAAAGACAGGAAAATAAACAAACAATCAAACAAAATACTGAACTAGACCAAATATACACACGCACAAATGACCAAATATTTATTGGCATATTTCTGAAGTGAAAGCTACAAAAATCAGCCTGAATGGTGTGTTGTGTGTGGGGACACCTACAGCTCCTGCGGGCAGGCAGACGGCCGGTCCATGCGATGGCCTTCCTTCAGGAGCTTGAAGAGCTCCTCCACGGGCACCCCTGGGTACGGAGACCCACCCAGGGTGAAGATCTCCCACAGTAGCACCCCGAAAGACCACCTGCGACAACAACCACGAGTAAGTAAGCGTTGGGGCAAAAAATCTATGGTGACATGACAGATTCAGACGTGGGTATATTAACCGCACGGGAAATAACGCGGAAGCACTTTCCGGACTAAGATTTATAGCAGTCGCCGAAGATTAATAAATTTGACTGTGAAAATAAACACTTCGTTTATCCCTCCCAGCCGACGCTGGCAAACGACCAGCTTGGTACACAGACCCAGGGAGGCATTAATTAATCACTTGAGCTTTAGTGATGACTCACACATCGCTCTGGTGCGTGTAGATCCGGTCAAACAAAGCTTCGGGTGCCATCCATTTTACAGGCAATCGGCCCTGGGAAGCAAAACAGAGCCTCTGTTAGCAATCGCTCACATCAACACAGCAGAGTACAGCGACCCCAAAGTGATGTATACTCTAAACAATATAAATGGCTAACCAAATCAAATATCATCCTAGCACACATAATGACTTACATCTGTAAAGGGATTGAACAATGATTTCATGCTCACATTTGTTGTCTTCTTGTAGTAGTCTATGTGATGAATGTCTCTGGCCAGGCCAAAGTCTGCTATCTTCATCACATTGTCTTCTGTGACCAAGACATTCCGGGCAGCGAGATCTCTGTGAATACACTAACAAACACAAACACACACACACACACATACACACACACACACACACACACAAAAAGTAAGCCCAGCTGCAAAACATCCACAAGCTTTTCAGTAAAAACATCCTTCACTTCCTTTACTTGAGGCAAAACTTCAGCGAAAAACAGGTCAAAACGTAAGCTAATTACAACAAGCCAGTCACAGCTCCAAGTGTGCTTGCCAGTCTCACCTTCTTGGATGCCAGGTACTCCATGCCCCGTGCCACCTGATAGGCACAGGAGACGAGGTCTTTGATGCACATGCTCTCCGATGGCACCTGGTCAGGGTTGTAGCAGTACTCCATGCCAGGAGGTCTACGGGCACGCAGGTACTCCCGCAGATTCCCTTTCGAGGCGTACTCCACAATCACGTACAGAGGCCCTGGGGACACAATTGGTAAGATGCCTACTTAGTGGAGACTCATTTTGAGGAGAACGCAAACCCTTCATAGGCCGTGGAAATGGGGTCCAGTGGAGGGGATTGTGTGGATGGACTGGATTCTCATTCACAGTGAAAGTCATTCTTATTCCTATTCTTAAAATCCTTCTTTTTATTCGTAGTCAAGTTCAGTTCTTCAAGCTCTCTCACCTTCTTGTGTGCAGGCTCCCAGCAGGTTGATGATGTTCTTGTGTTTCCCGATGATCTTCATCATCTCCATCTCAGAGATGAGATCCGAGAGGTCCTTCTCTGTGGCATCAGCTGAAATTAAAGTGACATAGTTACATATTATGGCAACCAGTGCTGGGCGGTTTGGTTGAGGGTTTGTTGTTTGAGTGATCGTAGACGCATCATTAAAATAACGTATTGTTGTTGTGGAATAAAAGAGCAACCAATCTTCTTACAAACAGACAAGTCCACTATTGTCTAAAACAATACAATAGAATAAAAGATTGTGGTAATACATTTTTCTGCTTGAGTCAAACTCCCCCTTAACTTACATTTGAGCATCTTGACAGCCACTTTGGTCACTCGGTTGGGCTTCTCCTTGTCCAGCCCCAGGGCCTCCCCCATAACCACTTGCCCAAAGCAGCCCTCTCCCAGGGGCTTCCCAAGGACCAGCCTGGGGACACAGCAACCCACACAGCAGTATGTTAGAGATCACGCAGCAGATTTTTCTTCTATCACACAGCGGATTATTTTCTATCACACAGCAGATTTTTCCTCTATCACACAGCAGATTTTTCTTCTATCACACCGCAGATTATTCCTCTATCACAGAGCAGTTTATTCTCTATCACAGAGCAGATTATTCCTCTATCACACAGCAGATTATCCCTCTATCACACAGCAGATTATTCCTCTAACACAGAGAAGTTGATTCTCCATCACACAGCAGTTTATTCTGCATCACACAGCAGATTTTGTCTCTATCACAGAGCAGAATTGTCTCAACCACACATCTGATTTCCCTCAGTCACACAACTGATCTGACTGTCACCCAGGTAAGTGGCGGTCAGGCCTTCACCTTTCCCTGAAGAACTCCCAGCGCGGGTCCTGCGGCAGCTCGTACTCGGTCACGCCGGGCAGCATGGGCGTCCCGCTGGACGAGAGGCGCGAGGGGCGCACCAGCATCGCCCCCGAGTGCAGAGAGGAGCTCGAGTCCACGGACACCTGCAGGCAGAGAGAGAGAGGTCAGACTCTGTGTGCCCAGTGACGCAGGGCAAACGCAGGGCGAACGCAAGCCAAAGCTGACAGAAAGAAAAGGAGAGAGTAAGCTGCATCCTGTTAGCTGTATTGACGCCATGCTTTAAGGCAGCTAGCAGAGGTTATTGTGATCGTATGATGGATGATGCAAAACCAGCTAAATAATCCAGATTTAAACCACAGGATGCTAAGGATGTTTACTTATTGCTTATTGTACATCCGCCTTCGTTAGCGCTTTTGCCTCAGCGTATTTGTCCAGAGCCTCAGCCTGAAGCGGTGCGGAGAGGAGAGAGCGGGTTAGTGAGTAAAGCTTCAAACCCCTTATCTACTTTCTGTTACCTGCTTGCGGAGGGGGATGCTCTTGGCCAGCTTGTGGACGGCCAGCTGGCCGTTGAACTCGCTCTTCTTGGAGGAGCTGCGGAGCTTGACGATGGTGGCCACGCCGGCCATGAGGGAGATGAGGAAGAAGCCCACGCAGTAGATCAGCACCTCCAGGTAGGTCTGAGTGGGCACGTCGGTCGGGGGCATGGCTGGGGGACAAGGGTTCAGTGAGGTCAAAGGTCAGACAGCTAGCCCCCACGTCAGGCACTCACAGAAGCAGCAGGTGTGACATCTCTGTTTACCCAGAGACAACTCCCAAGTTTATTTAGATCGTCGTGTCAACCATTCAGCTGCCACCCATTCATCGGAAGTGAACATGAACACACACACACACACACACACACATGCACACACACACAAACACACACACACACACACACACAGCAACAAGGGCCCCTGCTTTATTTTCAACCAGTGCATTTGACACTATTGGCATTGAGCAGGCAGCACAAACTCCTATTGTGGGCCCATAATGGCTCCTTTGTGGCATAGGATTTCGCCCCACATTCTCCGCCGGTGTGAGGCTGCAGCCGTTCCCTGCACAAGTATGAAACGGGCCCGTGTGCGCCAAAACACCCTGGGCGGCCACAATGGCTCCGGCCTCGCAGCGCATGGCTCCTTTATTTTACATCAAACGCAGGTCTACTGAGAGAGCTTTCAGATGTGCGGCGCAGAGGTAACCATGAAGGCTTAGATCAATTAAAGCTCTCGCTCGCTCTTTCTCTTGGGCACACACTCGTGCACACACACACACTCCTCACACACACACACACACTCTCTCACACACACACACACACACACACACACACACACACACACTCACATACTCATAAACACTTTGAACATTGGACATGTTTAAGACATTATGAATGAATATAAAAGTTGCATTTAGAGTTAATGGCACCTTGATAAATCAGAATTACATTTAGAGAAAGATCACACAAGTAATTTCACTTGTGCTTGGAAGAAGACAAGAAGCATGATCATTATGTTCATGTGTGGATCAACCAGGAGACTGACAACACATGCAAATGATCAGCTCAAACACCATACAATACTGTAATACTGATAGGACATTTCACAAAAAGAAATGCCATCAGCATTATAAGTAGATAGGAAAATAACACTTCAACTGCAATGCCAAAGTTGATGCTGATAAAAACAGTATCCATCATAGAAGTACTGATCTAACCAAATGTCTACTGAACTACTTTTGACATTTTAAATGATACCTTAGTATATATATCATTAAATATGTTGTTTCAGCCCAATATTGACAAGCAGTGAATGTGCAGACTTATGAGTCAAGTCTAAAATGACAAACAAAACAGAAAAATAAACAACGGTCAGACACAGGTGTCACTGTATAAGAGCCTAGTCTGTATGTTCAATTGATTGGTTTTAGAATATAAAATGTTTCCAGGTGTGCTTCATGCGACAGCCATAATGAAGTAATAATATAATGGGGAAAATGGGTAGGCTCGTAAATGAATAGCTATGAGATTCAGAACAGTTAGGTCCACCCAAATGTATTATATTTGTGTATGGCTGTGTTATCTTTAACACAATGAGTGTAACACATAAACTAGGCTCCACTGCAACACAAGTGTCCGACATGAGAAAACAATCACTGAGGTAAAGACCCAGAGTGGAAGAAAGGTAGAAAAGCAACAGAGGTCCAGAGGAACACAGGAAAGCACCGATACCTTTGACAACAGTCAACCATGCAGAGTGATGCGAGAGCCCGATAGAATTGCCTGCCAAGCAAGTATACTCCCCAGCGTCCTCGAAGGAGACGTTCCTCAGGAGCATAACCTCCATCTCCTTATCCGTGGTGTTGACGCCCGCCGCCTGCAGGAGAACAGAGAGGCAGAGCCCACAGACACCCACAATGTCAGGAAGAGCAGGAAAGAAGAGACCACAGAAAGAGAGGGGAACAGCACCTGGAGGAGACAGTGGAAAAAGGGCCACCCCATAGAGGGGGAGGAAGGGGCCCTTTCCCCCCCCAGCCCATCCTTGACCCGATCTCCAGTCCCAGTCCCCTCAGCTGAGAGGGGGACACATGAGTGGCATCAGAGAGCAGGAACAGAAGGAGCACCCACACCAAAACAATATGGCAACTCCCCAAAAAACACATAAGAGCACCTGCGTTGTCACGTCACCACCTAAAGAATGGAGGAAGCACACCTCCCCACCACCGAAAAAAACCCCACAACCACCTCCATCTCAACACACACGCGCCAGAGATGGACCACATGGAACTTTCCATCAGCAACCTAGAACATTCTGCTTGCTAGGTCTGCTGGGAGGTTCCATGGCACAGTCAAGAGTCGAAAGCGAACGCAAGGGTAAGGAACCGAGAGACAGGAAACATCAACCCATGCTCATGATCCAGGCCCACGAGCGGGCCGGCAACGGCCCATCTGAAAGGTTTACCTTGGGCCTTGTGCCTGAGGACCGTTAGCCAGGCCGACTGATTGGCCTCTCCTATATAATTGGACACTTTGCATATATACTCGCCCCCCTCCTCCTCAGTGATATTGTAGAGGGTCAGCACCTGGGTGTCCGAGCTATTGACCCCCGAGTGCTGGGGACAGCAAAACAAAAAGCAGCCATGAAAAACGGTGTTCTCCCATGACTCACATCTCTTCTTTTAAGAATCAGGAAAACATTAAATATCATTTAATATCTCATCTCTGTGATATGTCATGGTTCTATGATTATTTTAATGATTAACGCATTATCATCATCCATACTTCAGGTTAAAAATTAATACATAAAGACAGACTAACCTACTGTGCTACTCATAAAACATTTACTACTGAGGAATAATACTCTTATAACTTTCTGTTTACTGATGACTTGAAAAAAACTTTAACGCGTTTTACGAGCAAAAAAGGCAGTCCTTTGGCAAACAGAAGCGACCGGTTCTTACCTTGAGAATGCGGACGAAGGGCAGGCCGTCGGGGCCCACTCGACTCCCGTTCACCTCGATGTGCTTCAGCCACTGGATGTGCGGCTGCGGGTCGCTGAACACCTTGCACACGAACTCCACGTCGCTGCCCACCACGGCGGTGCGGTTAGCGGGCAGGCCCGCGTACAGGATGGGCCGGTGGGGCGAGCGCTCTGCGGGTGAGCACCGGAGAGAGGTCCACAGGTTAAGAGAGCGGAAACACAACCCAAACCCACTTAAAGAAATCCAATCGGACACCCTCCAACAAAGTTCACTTAAAGCGGACGGTGTACAGTTGTACAGCACTTTCCGCACACTCAATCGCAGAGATTGCTATGGCCAGAACATTAGTGGGACTCCAGTGAGAATTACTCACGAATTAATAACAACGAGAAAAAATACGTTTGAACTGACCTACTACGTCCAGTTGGTACGTATGGTTGATGCTGCCGTACTTGTTCTCCACCAAGCACGTGTAGTTGCCCTTATCTGAGGGCACCACTGACTCCATGATAATGGTCCACATATGCTCCCTCAGCTAGAGAGGTCAGTAAGGAAGAGAGAGAATTAGCACATGTGGAAAACTGAACGCTACATAGTAAACATTATATTTATGGTGGCTCTATGCGATAGTGGGTGAATGGACAGAGCCGCACTGTTGATACGTTTGTCTTTTTTTTCCAGCCTTGTTTATCTCAATCAAAATGCCCCTTTCAAAACATGCACACAGAGCTTGTTTCCTTTCAGAGAGGCAATCTATGATAACCTGTGACGGCTTTTCCTCGGTCGGCCAAAGGAAGAGAGTAACCCAAGCCTGCGGTGGGGTTTGTGTGTACATTCTAAACGAGGGGGGGGGGGGGGTGATGGCGGGGTGGGGGGACGGCTCAGGTGGCTTTCCCTGGGGGCATTCCCATTTAGCAGCTCACACCTGCCCATTGTGTGGCGAGGTGTCAACTTCTCGCCTCACAGTCAGGGTGTAAACCACCCCTCCCCCACCCCTTCTCCCAGACACACACACAACACACACACACAGAAACCCTGGCTGTAATTGAATGTTCAGCATAGGGATGATAAAATCGTATAACGTCTCTGTCAGGCCTGATCTGGTCAAGTGAAGAGAAGATTGGCATCTGTAAAGCTGTTGGTGGACGCACCTTGAAACCACCGATGCGATGGTCCCGTTTAAACTCCCTGCCGTTCTTCAGCCAGTGGAGAGTGGGCAAGGGGTTGCCGTTGGCCTGGCACCGGAACTTGACCGTTTTGCTGGCAGGGACGGCGTGCAGCTTCTTCTCCATCTTCTCGGGCTGAGCCCACCTAGGCGCCATTGCTGAAGAACCGGACAGGACGGGGAGGAGAGAGTCTAGAGATTAGTGGAGTTAACAGGAGGGTGCAAAAGTCACGAGCTACTCATGCCATGAGAGAAACAAGCTGCATAGATGGGATGACATTCACAGACGTGGATAATTTGTCCCACGCACAGAGATGCACATTGCACATGTGCATTTAGACTTACGCAGAAGCTTCTGGCTGCTTGACAGTTTGTTCTCTTCCGAGGAAGACTCATCATCATCCTCATCTTCAGACGAAGCCACTGCATCAGCTGCAGATAACGAGAAGAACATTTAGTGTTTAGTGAAAAGATAGTCAAGACTCATTACTACAATATATACACAAGATGCATACATTTGCAAGGGCAAAGCATCTGGACTAATGCCCATATTCATTTTCAACCACTAAATGTTTAAAAGACGTATTCTTCAGGAAACAGTAAAAAACAAACATTATGATCATTTTTCAATGAAATGTTTGCTTTGCAACACAGTGAAAAAAAAAGCCCTTTCAAACACTTCCTGCCTCCTCTCCCAGCTGTGCCCTCAGTGGAGAAAGGCCTGGCTCGGAGCACTGACCACTTGCGTCAGTGGCGTATACAAACTCAGACGGCGTGAGTCACCGCCGAGGCGTCTCTCCAAGACAAGTCCGAGGCTCACGCTCACACTCACGCTCACACGCTCGTGCTCATCACACTGCCTCACTGTGAGGCGATTCATAAGGAGGTGGCTGTCCAGGCGCTCAGAAGCTCAGAGGGGGTTCAGAGAGTACATCTCGGAGGGCTCCGCGGGCTCCCATGGTGCCTCCACACACGAGCAATCGGCGTGTTTCACAAACGCATTCCATGCAAAGGCTATTTAAGTAAAGTGAATTATGAAGAGCGACATCCAACCTTTTGTTGGCTGCTCTGGATAAAAACATCGGCTAAATGAATGAACCAAACATAGGACTCCTTACACACCCTTAAAGGGGCAAGCCAATACATGTCAGTGTTGTTTTTGAAATGCTTGTAGCCCATTCAAATAATTCCCTTTTTATCATTTCAATCCACCTGTGTCTAGATTTGGATGTGTTATGCCAACTTTGACATTATTTGTTTACCACTCATTCTCCTTTTAGCTGTTTACCATCCATACTCCTTATAGTTGGGGGAAGGGAACCTCTCCAAGTCTTTGTGCACTTTCACAGCCTTTGACCCCGTGACCTTGTTCATGGGCTTTCCTCCACGAGGGTCGTTCACACATACCTCCACCCGTGCGTGTGGCACATACCTGTGACGTTCACGGCGAAATAGGCGCTGTGGTTGCCCCGCGGGCCCTGGCTAAAGCAGCCGTACAGGCCGGAGTCTGCCGGCTCGGCGGCCTCGATCTCCAGCACGCGGCCCTCGCGAGCCAGCGGCGCCCCCTGCTTGGTCCACCTGACCTCCCGCTGCGCCTCCGCGGCCTCGAAGCATGCCAGCGCTAAACGCTCTCCCGGGAACAACGTGTACAGCTCCATTTTCACCTCCGACTGGACTGGTGGTGGACGAAACAACAAAAATGGCATGCATTTGGGTGTCTGGGGCTTTGGAGACAAAGAAAAAACGATTTTGTATTTTTTTCCCCTCCAAAGACCAGAGGGACAATGGCTGCTAAAGCGGGGGAAAGCCGAAAAGGGAAAAACCGCCACCAAATAAAACAGTGCACCCGCCAATGAAAAGCCACCGCTGACCAGAGACAGACCGAAGAATCCCCTAAACGCGACAGCAGAGGGTAAACCAACAAAGGCCGGAGAGGACAGGACACACACTTAGAAGCAGCCGCCACGTGAAATACATTCTAAAAATGCATCCATATTTACAACATTGAGGCCCATCTATGAATATTCCATCAAACTGTGCCACGGAGAGTTGCTGAGTTTAACGTGAAAAAGGAGGAAGACTTCAGAGGTGTATGCAAAAGTACCAAACAACTGTGGGCCACTGTGAATGGGGAAAGGAAACAGTTTAAAGATTAACTTCTCTTATTCATTAAAGGCATTTGAGATTGAAATGAAGTCGGCCTCTCTTCATGTAGACACAAAAGCCAGAGAAAGCTCTGATGCTATAGAGGGCCAAGCACACATGACTTTTGTTTCTCAAAATACTCATTCAAAACCAAAGCAGCCGCCCCCTGCTTAAGGTCATCGTAATTGTCAAACAAGCCAATCCCCTTCCTTTTGTCTCTGCAAAATGTCTAACAATGCAGGAGGGTCCCGTGGCAAGTGAGGGGGTTGGTGGGCTAGCCAGGGAGTGGAAGGTGGGGGGGGGGGGGGGGGGGGTACGTTTAAAGACATGCAGGGAGGCCTGTAGCAGCAGGTTACCCCTGCCAGTTGTCATGGAAACCCTACTTGAGCCAAGGGGAGGTATTTCCTGGATCACAGGCCCCTTAATCCCGGCAGGAAAAAGGGCTAAGGGGGGTAGGATCAGCTTTCTGCTTAAAAACCCAGCCCTGAGTGAAGTGCAGGAGGCTACGGAGGGAAGCGAGCTGCGTGAGGGCACGTCTAACCCCCAATACAAATTTAGATCTGATCTGAAAACAGCGGGACCCCCTCTACCCCTGACCAATCCTCCACTTTCCCCAGCTTAATCCCCCGTACGAACCCTCTCCCTGGGCTGATCTCGAGCCTGTTACCTTGTTTCCTCCAGACCTTCCTGCTGATAGAACCTCTGGTAAACATTCCAGCGACTTATCAGAGCAGAGAAATCAGTGACGGGAGTGCGCATGCTTGGGTCCACACAGTCCTAGTAGTTTTGATAAGCACAGTCAATAGTGCAGTCAAAAATCAATGTGCTTCAATGTGAACTTTTGTTCCGTTTTATTTACTTGGCTAAAACCTCTTCCGATTTTCTCTTTATCTGTGTGTCTAAGAGCCTGAGCAAACAGGACAAAACACACGCCCTAGTCCGGAGAATATAACAAATGCATCTTTTCACTCACAATGTTACACTGACTTTTTGGGTAGCAGACATCTAGAGCTATGGGGTCTGACCTTTAAGGAACCAAAGCCTCAGCCCCTCTTCATAAATTACAGACAAAGCATTGTAATTAAGGGTGTGAATGGGCAGCAACCCTCCCCGTCGGTCTGTGTAGGCCTGCATTCAGAGCATATCTCCGAACATAAGCACAGACCACTGGAGATTGGACCAAGACAAGAGCAGCCACGAACAAACACAAACTGTTCTCTCTTCAAAATTGGAACCAGTCAACAACACGCTGGGAAAGAGAGAATGGTGCAAAGGGAAGGGCATAAAATCTCGAGACGGGTGGCAGAGGGGTCGGAAATTTGTAGCAGCTTTTGTTTCTGGAGCCCTGCCATTACTTAAAAAAACCCAAGCCTAAGTTCAATTTAGATGTTTTTGTGCGCTGACATAAAACAGGACGTTGTGGGATGCAAAACAAAAAAAGGTATTATATACATGAGTTCTTTTGACAGAAAAAAGGCAACAAAAATTCAGCTGTAAAACAGATGGTTGCATGTGTGAACCAGGAAAAAAATGCTTTCATGGTAGGAAAAGGGGAACTCGGTCTGAAAGGAGTCAGGTTTTTATTTGGGCTGGCATGTCATTCCAGAGCCAGTCTGACCAACCAAAATATTCTGCTCAAATTCACAGACAAACATCACGTCATCCCTGCCCGAGGTTCATCCTAAAACTGCAGCAGGTCTCAACTAGTCAGGCCCTGAAAAGAGAGAGGATTGAGTTTCAGCCCCTATTCAGCAGGGATAATTCAGACCATCTGATTTCCTAAAACTCTTCTCACAAAAAACTCCCAGAGCTATGCCTGCCATGTTTTTTTTTTACGCTTTTGTTTTTTGTTGCTCACAGCCCCCCTTGTGAGACTTAACATTTTCGGACGACGCTGCACAAACTGCGCTCCGCTGCAAAATGCAGCTAGTCAAATCGTGTGTGACAGCGTAGTTAATCTACCAGATTTGGTGTTCGGCATCGAACTTGGCCCGAGATTCCACAGAGGAAGCAATGGGCCTAGTGGACTGCTGTTGGGATTTCCTGCCCGAGCAGTAAATAGTGCTGTGCACTGCCAGACTGCAGCGTCCAGGTCTCTCACTGAAAAAGTATTCCACATTGCACTAAGAGCAGGAAGGAGAAAGGACTGAGAGAGGGAGAGAGAGGGAGAGAGAGAGAGTGAGAGAGAGACTGAAAAAGAGACTGAAAAAGAGGAAAAGCTAACAAAAACAAATCAAAGGGGAAACATGTGGAAAGTCCGCGGCTGGGTTATTTCCCTGCCAACCCACGAGTCATGAAATTAGGGTGCTCTGTCACTCAAGCTGTGACCCAGTAAGTGCAAAGCACAGCATGGCATCTGTGCATGTGTGTGTGTGTGTGTGTGTGTGTGTGTGTGTGTGTGTGTGTGTGTGTGTAGGCTGACGTGCCACCACTGCAGTATATGTGCCAATACGTTGTGTGAATTAAAGCCACAAACACTCACATAACGACTGCAGCGTGGACAGGAGAGGTATCGGGCTCAGGTGATCCCAGAGAAAGACTACACTTCTTTACACTAACTAGTTTGACTACTCCCTGCGCCCTTGGAGGGGGGGGGGGGGGAAGATTCCCATGATAACTAGCCAGGCTGCTCCCATGGCCCAAGCCAACCATCAATCCCTGTCCCTTTGCTCATTCTGCCGAAGAGAACTCCCATGATTCCCAGAAACATGATCTCCAAGGTGAACATCGGCCTGAGGGTGGAGACCCAACCTTTTTTGTTTCGTTCTCTTTTTTTGGCCACTGGTACGTTAATTTATAGTTTCCCTGGCAGATAGCTCTTCCCTGCCTGACACCAAATACCTCGACAAAACAAAGGGAGGTGCAAAGGAGAAGACCCCCCCACACACACACAATCTTCCACAAAAGACGGCCAGATTCCTACACTTCCATATCACTGACTTATGATAAAGCCCTTCTTTCAGCTATCACACACACACACACACACACACACACACACACACACACACACACACACACACACACACACACAGGTGTGAGCGCATAAAGACATAGGCACCCTCCAAACCCAGACAGAGCGACCTGCCCCAGAGACGGATACTTAAGCGCAGGGTATAATTCTCTTGGGCTTTGTTTAGGCAATTGCACTCGCTTAAGTTTCTTAATTGCAAGCAATTTCAGCCACGCAGACCCTCGCTAGGCTGTGCTTACAGGCCCATCAGACATTCTTAGGAGTGATTAAACCCTCCCATTTGAATGAGAACACTACATTTGACTGAATGTGAGGACTCTGGGGGTATGGCCGCTTACCACCATACTGTGGAGCCAGTGTAATGCTAATCGTGTCTGCATTGCTCAGACAAAAAAAAAAACAGAGGGAGAGACATGGAAAAGGCATTACTGTAAAAATCTTGTAAAATGGGAAGAGCAGGGTGTACACTGTGTGTCCACACAAAAGAATCCGAGGCCTTATTTCATCTGAGACCCAGACGCTTTCGCATACTGAGCGTATCCTTTCAAGTCTGTCGTTCAAAGATTACACAGTCTCTGTAATTCATACATTACAGGAGGCAAACAGAGAACCTGTCCAACGTCTCGAGAAAAGCATGCACGACAACAAAAGCCAAGGAACGTGTGAGACAAAAAAAGAGAGGGAGAGAGAGAGAGAGAGAGCAGGAAGAAGAAAAAAAGGAAAACTGCAAGTCATTAGCATCTGGAACGTGAAAGCGTAAAGGGGCCTGATGAGTTCCAGCCATGCTAGTTAACTCCACATCAAAACAGAGCTGGCAACAGCCGAAGGAGCCAAGACGCCAAGATGGCTGCCTTGGGAGGCGGGGTCCTCTGTTCGCTTCACATCAAACGACCCCCATATCACTTTTGACCAAAGTCATTCCAAGTGAGAGCCAGGCCATCAATCACTCATGAGCCACTCCATGCTCAAAGTCAAAGATCTGGAGGCTATGTACTGTATATATACAGTATAAAAAAGACTGTTTATGTGACACAGCTTAGTATTAAACACCATATCTATTACGGGTCCTAATCTTGGCTTAACAAACAAATATCTGAGCATCATTGGCTTACTGGAGAAAATTAATGTTTGGATCAAATTTACTGAAAGAGCTGACAAAGATACTGTCATCGTATACAAGTGGAAAGACAAACAAGAGGCCCTGTGTGGAATAATGAAATCACGGCACCAATTCCAAGTTTCCAGCCGATTCTGATCCAGAAGGTTAAACCACACAGTGGATGTTAACCAAATCATGAAGTGGAATAATGATGCCAGGGAAGGCAAGGATAACAAAGACGTCATTTCTGAAGCGCCCGCAAACTCTTGTTATGCTGAATTGTGTGTGTGTGTGTGTGTGTGTGTGTGTGTGTGTGTGTGTGTGTGTGTGTGTGTGTGTGTGTGTGTGTGTGTGTGTGCGTGTGTGTGTCTGTGTGTGTGTGTGTGTGTGTGTGTTTATGCACTTGTTTTCAAAGAGACGGAATCCTACACATTCACATCTGGCTGATCCCATGGAAAACAAGAAGAAACTCCAGGCAAAAGGTAACAGACCAGCACCAGAAAAAAACCCCATCCTCCCTTGCTGTACTCTCTACAACACACCTTTAGCCCACACACACACACACACACACACACACACAGGCGGGCATGCAGGGATGCGTCAGCGGGTACCTTGATCGGTGACGGCCGGTCTCGCTCGCGCCCCCGTCGGCAGCTGGGTCAGCACGGCCCACAGGAGGAGCAGACTCCATGACAGCAGCATTCTGTGGGCGCCCATTCCGCTGGCAGAGGCAAGGCACGGGGCGACGCGTTCAGACAGCTGGGGGCATCAGCACAAGGCCATGTGCTCCGCTGCAGGTGAGCTTACCTGTCAGGAGGAGAGAATACGTAAGCATCAAACAGCCAAAGAGACCACATCATAACATCAGACTTTGGAGAAGAGTGGTTTGAGCCAAGCGACCGATTCTTTTTTTCCCCAACCATTGCTTCTCATGATGCATTGAATCCAGAATGCTTATATCGCAACTAACATTGAGTTCAGTGACCGTTTATTTTGAAGGGTTGTGTTCCCTCAGACAGCTGACCCACTGACCCTGGGATCAAGTCTGCTGGCTGATCTTAGGCTACAGTTTTCCATTTCCCATAACTCATAACTAGGGTGCAGTTCATGTCTGTCCAGCCACTCCTCGAGACAGCCGCAGTGAGCGTCTTCTCCTGACCACGTCCACTGACAACCAGCGGCCACAACAGCAACAGCAGCAGCAGCAGCAGCAGCAGCAGAATTCCCCTCGTCCATAAAGCTCTTGGTACAAAGACCAGATCCACCTGATTGGCTAAAACCATAAAGCCACCCCGTTATAAACTCCATCTGCTGGGCACTAATGCTTCCTCTGAAACCACAGACCCTTTCAGTGCTTATTAAAGCCGAAGAAGATTAATGAGTTTTTTACAGTGCATCTTTCCAAAACATACACACGAGGGCTGGACCCAGAAGTGAGTTCCATTCACTGTGTATAAAAACACTCTCACCGCTAATAGAAAAATAGACGTGGTTTCAGGCATACAACAACCGTTTTTTCCACAAAGAACACTTTTAAAGGAGTTATTTACATGTAGAAGTTTATTTCTATTCTGCCTGAAAGAGCTTATAGGAATAAGTAGACCTACTTGGGGGGAAAGCTCATAGTGAAATAGCTGTTAGCGGAATGGCTAGGAGCAGCTGTGAGGAGGTGTTGAGAGGTGGTCTAAGAAGTGTGAAGCACACATCTGTTAATGTTATCCCCCCCAGGGATTGCCACTTGTCACTTGTTTCCTCTCGGAGGCCAACAACGCCTCAGACCCAGCCAAACGTCCCACAACAAAGGGCTGGCCATCCCAGAGTTGTTTTTAATGCCACCCTCCTCCGACCATTAGGCAAATGACCATTTGCTCCCACTTGTTCCCTACCTCTCCCAACTCCCCTGAGAGAAAGCAACACACAGAACTCCAATTAGATCCATTTGTTATGCTTTCTAAAATAAGGGCAGGGCTGCTGACTGGCATCTGGGCCACTTGTATCACTTCCATAAGGTCTCCTCCAATACCTACGGTATATATATATTCTATATCTAAAACAATACTTTTCACATATCAAATTGTCATGCCTCTCAAATCCACGTGGAAGAAAATGAAATATCTTTAGGAAAATGAACATGAATGCAGAAGGTCTCTATATTTCCATGTTTTCTCCTCTATTTAGCTAAATATATGAGCTTGTCTCTTGATTCTGATGTCCTCTCACCAAGAGTATGCCCGTGGCCAGGGCTAAAACAGGCAGGCTCCTGTCAGTGCACTGCATGGCGCTTGGCTACTCAAAGTCTACGAGGCTGTAAAAAGATACAGGACCCTCAGGTCAGCTCTCTTTGGGGACGTGCTCCAATTGACATACGTCTTCATGTGCTATCAGGTTTTTTCCCTCAGTCCATCCCCTACTGCTTCTGGATGGCAAGAGAGAGGGGAAAAAACACACTTCCTCTTTCTCTGCTGTGATATCAAGACCGTGTTGAGATGGACTCATAAAAGTGATGAATGAAGCGTGTCCATACATTATTGGGGCCTGATTTTATGGCCTCAATGGCAAAAGTGTTCATCACGCTAAGGTCTTCGTCCTTCAGGGTTTTTCCTGCAAAGCGATAAAAAATGCCAATGCAGACTCCGACCCCAAATGAAAAATGCCAAGTGGCCACGTGCGTCAGGTTTATGAAGATATCATTAATGCAGTTCACTTCACCGAGGGAGACCATAACTCTCTCCCCAGCAGTAAACTTTAAAAATCTCTTAAATTAATGAGAGCCTCCACAAAGATTTATGAAAACAAAAGTTACTGCAGCAGTGACTTTCCTGAGAGAAATCTCAGCACCTTATATGCATTTCTGGCAACATGAGAAACATTAAAACAGACTCTACAAAAGTGAGACTGCGTTAAGCAAAGTTATGGGAATGGCAATAAATGATTTAGCCAACGAGCCTGAGGACAATCAGACATTACACTCTGTCTTGCCCTGATTTGTTTACCTCTCCCAAATGTACACTCAAATTATGTGTACATTTGCACACACACACAGTCCCTATGTTCTAACACCAATGTGACCTTGCACAATGGGCGTGTCAGCAGGAGAGAATGCGGAGATCTTTCTGGAAGATGATGAATTTCTCTATCATACACGAGGGATTAGCAGAGGAGTGCCTGTGCCCAGCATTTGCGAATAGGAATATTTTTTTCCCATTCGCGACTGGCCTTGTCCCATGAACCCCCACAGATGGCTGCCGTTTCTGGGAAGCAGATCCGATTTTTCGACCCAAAGGCCCTCAATGTTTTCTTCTCGGAATGAGATTCCGTCTTTCCTGAACTTCCTTTCCAGAGAGCCTCACCTACGCACCTACAGCTACAAACACACACGCAAACAGACAGAGACACACAAAGACACACACACACACACACACACACACACACACACACACACACGACTCAAAGTAGGCCTCCCACTCCTGCTGTCATAGTAACATAGTCAGCCCCACCTGTACAGCTCTCTGTCAAAGTCTATTACCTGTGAGGTGGAAAATACCACAGGAGCTACCTCACAGCTATGGATACAGAAAGGTTTACTGCTTCTTTTTACTACGGATCTCAAGCCAGAAGTGAATACTTATCTGTCCAGGACCTGAGGGACATTACACTGAGACAATGATTGCAATATTGAATAATCTAACAGACCAGAGGAGGAGAAATTCTGCAATGGAGAAAACTGAACTGCTTACACCACCAAAAGAAGCTTACAGCTTGACGAAACTTGTCAAGCACAAGTGAGAGGCTATAACACTGCACACCATGCGGTGTGCAAAACCCTAGTCCCTATATGAAAACAATAGGCATGTTAGGCCTGTATTTTGCCAAATATTGGCCACCCAGGCACACTGAATCCTCTTCTTCCTACCTAGGCTTTGGTGGGGGTAGCTGGCGGTAAAGCCAGTGAATAAGCCCTTTGTGATAATTAAAGGTTTGGGTCGACTCTCTACCCCCCTGTGAGCTGAGCCCTTGCTCTTAATTACTGAGCTCCTGCATCCATGCATGACATTCCTCGGCTCTGTGTTTGTTTTCCGAGACAGGGACCCTGTCTCTGCTCAGTCTCAGTCTTTCCTCGTCTCATCCATCCTCATCCTCCTCGCCTGTGATGATAATTCACCCAGGCGCCTTTCACCTGGAGCTGCTAAGATTCCCACGGAAGTTCCCTCAACCCATCCATTTTGTTTGGGAGTTGAACTCCTCAGAACAATCATGAAGAATGGCTCAAACAGGCTCGGCCTAAATGTCAATGCTAATGCATAAACAACTGACAATGTAGGCTATTTTATTCTACATTTGTGGACTGTTCTAGTAATCAACGACACTTGCTAATCTCTCTCTCTTTATCTCTCTCTGTATATCTCTATATTTATATATATATAATGCATGTAAGAATGTATAAACAGGTACATTTGTAAACATATGAATGGCAATTGATGCACATCATCTACAAAAACCCATTATAAACAATAACCATTGACTATTTGTGAGTGACCCAATGAGGTTAGAGACGTCTTCTCTCTCTCTCTCGGCAGGAGCAAGAGAGCCTTCTTGGAACTACACAGCCAGCTCCCTGAGCTTGCCCAGGAATGGCATCCCATTCCACTGCTCTTATCAGAGCCCAGAAAATGACACGGAGGCAGCATTAGCAGTCCCAGGAACCGGCAGAGGTAGTCACAGTGGCTGCTCTGGGGAAGGGGAAGAGGGGGGGTTGACGGAGAGATGGTGGAGAGCAACACAGCCTGACCAGGTGCAGAAACCGAGCGGGATCCTCTTTCAGCACAAGGCAAAGTTAGTCATTCAATTTGGCCTCCCTCCAGATGCCAAGGAAGGGTATGCCACTTAGCTATAACTCACAGACTGAGCAGTGCTGAAACGGCCTGGGGCTTGTGCCAACACTTTCACCTGAGGCTGCTAGAGCTCTGGAGACAAAGAAAGAACGCTGCCTACTAAATCACCAGTCCCAAATGATTAAGTCCACCAAAACTCAGCGTCATTACTATATTTAGAGACTTTAGTCCGTTCGCTGTGCAGCAACACTGGAAAATATCAATCAATGTGTGTCAGTGAGGAAAATACTCCTGACTAGAGGCAAGCATCCCAAATTAGTATATCAAACATTAAACACATAACCAATAGAGAGTTTAACTTAAGTTTGAGACCTCTGGAACACTGAACTGTGACCTCTGATACTGAACACCAACATTGTAGCCTGTGTGAACTGTGCCTGTATGACCACTGAGAGATACAAGATTTTACAGATACAGTATGCCTGCCAAAATAATGAAACTACATTCCAAACCATAGTTACCCTTCAGCTTTGCCCCCCCCCCCCAAAAAAAAAACATTAAGGCACCTAGACCTATATCGACAACCCTCGCATATTTAAAACGTCACGAAGGCCGAAGGGCCATTTTCATTTACATTGGTATGCAAAATAACCACACATGCCAAAACAATGAGGTATTCTTATGCCAGTCCTCAAACTGCGAGAGGACCTAATCTAGTTTAATCATTTATGTCGAACAACTGATTAAAGGAGAAAAACTCGGAGTATAGCTAAAATTAGAGTAATAACGTCAACTTCAAATCAAACTCTCCAAAGATGGGTTGACCCTCATGGCAAGTGGTGCAACTTGCGACAAAATGTGGCTAGAGGTTTTATTTACTAAAACTTTTATCAGAGCGCATTCTACAATCACCAGCTGTTTGAATTCATAAACCGCCTCTGTATGAATTTTGATGTTTATGTGGGGAAACCGCTGGGACCGCATGCAGCAGACATGCACACCCTAAAACTACCAGTGACCTAAATGGTTCATTATGCTATTTCATTACAACCTGAGAGAGTCAAAGCTATGAAACATATTCGGAAACAAACTGGGAGTTTGTGTAGGATACAATGTATCTCCATTAGCCCACTAATGTAATAGTAGTAGCCTACACTAGTTACATAGTAACTACAACGTTTATTTGCATTCACCGGGTAGGCTATATGGATGGATGAATCCAAGGGCGCATTGGGGAAAAAACAGCATACAGAGTAACATTGGATTTCTGATATTGATGAAATGTATATCTTCAGCGTAAGTTTTCATTCGAGGAAGAAAGGGCGATCAAATGCAAGACTGGTAGCCTACAACATATCACATCAGCTCTGATCCACCTTTTAAAGGTAGCCGCTATTAGAAAATAAATGTTTGCAACAGTAAACCCACAGCATGGTTGTAAGATGAACATAACAGCAGACAACTTACCCGATTATTCCACGTATATTTACTGACAGGAAAGTGGAGCGTTTTGATGAAGTGCTGCAGATCCTAAATCCTCCAATAGTTTGAGTGGCAGAAGCTGGGCGCCACAATGCGTCCAGGAATGTCCATAGAACGAAAATCGAGTTGAATCTAAAGTCACCGTTCAAACATCACTCGTGAATGCATGTTAGTGAGTAATCTAACAAAGCAAAATGGTTCCCTAACCAGATAATACAACAGCATAAATTAGCATTAAACCGCAACTATGCGTATTTCGACGAACCTGATCTTAACTAAACCGTGGGAAACTCTGCGTTATTGTCTCGGAAGGGGGATGGCGACGTGTTCCCCCTCTAAACAGACCAAAAAGTTATGTTTTTCTTAATAAGGCTAAGACCTGTCTCTTTCGCTGAACAACTCAACAGCACGCTTGCTTATATATTGGAAAATGAAAAGAGTACAGCCTGCTATTGCTTGTCTTCCAGCTTCACTCCGCTTTCAGTCTTTCGTAGTGTTTCTATCCTGCCTCATGCGCCTGGCTAACCGTGTGGTTGGTACACTGAAGAGCGCTGCTGTTAGCCTGCACGAAGAAACCTCCCACTTGAAAGAGTTGAAAAAGTTTTAACCTGGCCCCCTCTCGCCCCCATCCACCAACACCTCAGCGACAATAGGCCTACCCAGCCATCTGAGTATGTTGTCTCCAATGTAAACACACATATGCTTACAAAAAAAGACATAACGGATGCCATGATAACAATTCATTAATAGAAATGAAATAAGTTAAAATAACATTACATGTAAGCCATGTGTCGAATGCATAAGGCTTAACATTAATTTTCAGTTTCAGATCAGAACAGTCGGACAAGGATGGAATAATTTCCATCAAACACTGGAAGATCTGAGCCATAATGAAGTTGCCTGACCGCGTTTGGTTAATAAGTATCGATAAAACAATTAGACTGACCCACAGTTTCTAGTAAATGGATGCCGATGCCTTGCGGAGGTTAAAATTATGAACCGCAAAAACCACTAAAAGGTGCATTAAGGATAATTAGTAGACTGTGCTCTTATTAGATATAATTGGATTCATCAATATCCCTTAAGTGGCACATAACCCAATTGTTGACAATAATTGCGAGGCTCCTCTTTCCCTAAATAAAACAGTTCCCCTCAACATGGGTTTGAAACCCATAACCAGACTTGCATTTACTGAAAAAGAGGGTTTAACCCTGTAAATGATAGCCTGTTGTAGGAAAACAGCGATTCCATTGCTTTTGAAAGCATGTTGGAGTATTTTAAAACCATCCTGCAGGCTAATGCTAAAGTTTGTATTTTACTGAGAAGAATTCTACTAATGCCTAACACAGCATTTTACCACAACACTAAAATACATTAAGACAGACCTGCTCCTGCTAATTGAATATGGAAACTAATAAAGTGCATGGACAATGTTTTTTTCTAATACAATATTGTATATACATTGAATTCAGCAATCTTGAAGTAGATGTGCATTTTGCAGTTGCCAGTGTAAAAGGCATGCTTTTAGGATGTCTAATGTGTAGTCTTAAACCATCTTTTCTTATTGTCTATAATTTCAAAGAGAACAGAAAACGTGGTCCCCCCACAAATTGATGTGATCCAATGTTACAGAAAGATAGCTTAAAGCAAATGTATTGTTTCTGTGCATTACAGGCTTCCAGTGCAAGCCCTATCACCATGTCCTCGGACCACCATCTCCTATCTGAAAGCCGTAATGGGGGTCTGATACCCCCCCCCCCTCCTCCCTCCCCCTTCCGCCAACCTCCTGTATGAGTGTATTTGACTTCCTCCAGTTCCAACAGCTCATGTTTACAACTTGATACAGAGATACCTGAGGTGAGCCAACGCACGTGAAACCCAGGACAAATGGCGCAGCAAAGTCACCTGAACTTAAGGAAGGAGATATCAGGTGCCACAGAGTACCAGCCACCCTGGTTAATGACAGGGCAGCTAGCAAGATTGCATTGCTCTTAACTCAAGTCGCAATTTGAAAAGTAATTTATGGAAACATTAGTTAACACTGCCACGGCACTTGACAAGGTCTGATCATCTGGTAAAATAATCTATCCTAAAGGATCCACACCACACAATAAGTAAGCCACCTGTTTTTTTTTTGCTTTTTTCTTATGTCGAGTTTGATGTGGTAAATGGACGTCTTTGAAGGCAAAAAAGCTCCTAGTCGGCTGTTTTGGGAGACGCCAGTCGTTCACATCTGCAGATCAGCTTTGCTGTTGCTCTGACAGGCTGAGAATGTGGGGGTGGGGGTTATTGGGGGGCCCTCAGCATGATTTTGTGTTAATGGCATGAACATTTGAGAAATCTCTGGCCCCAATTACACTGTGTCCTGTGAGAAAAGTGTGCACGTGTGAGCTATTAATTGCATGTGAGAACGGATCGAGACTTGACAGAGAAGCAGCCACACCATGGCACAGTATATTGTGCTAAACTGCTGAATCTATACAAAAATAAAGTTACCTGCATTACTTAATAGGAATTCATAATAAAAAAAGAATACCTTTACGAATCAGCATAAGTATGACACTGTTGGCCGGACACAGTTAAGTCCAAGTTCTGGTTCTTATTGGTCATGCCCAGATGGTCAACAACAGTGGAGTAAGTGCTGGTTTGGAACAAGCTGGAAGCAATCTTGAAGGAAAGGGGTCAGAATATGAGCTTATTCAAAATGAAAATGAATGCAACATGCATATCTTCTACACTTATACTACTTACTTCAACAATAATCCCAAGCAAGGACACATTGTGTGAAAATAATAACCAAATTCCTGTGCATCTTGGCTACAAAGGCCCTTTATTTTCAGTTTATTTGCATTCCCATGTTAAGGAAGACACAGTGTAAAGCAATTATAAGGGCTTTTTCCTCTCGATTTCCTGAAATCAATAATGCCTGTAACTCTACAACTTTGGACAAGCTCCCACTCTCCATTTCAAGAGCAGCTCAGGGACATTTATTGGCTCGTGCAGCTGGGTTCAAATGCTGGTTAAAATATGTTGGCCTGCAACACTGATGTCCAAACAAGTATAATTCAGTTTCAAGGTAACAGTGACATTGACTACACATTTTATGCAAGACTATACTTGAGAGGTGATGATGTTATTTCAAAAAAACACCATAAACAGAGGTAATATAGCTGTGTCACATTGTTGAATAGTCTCTCATTCTCTACACTGAGACATTTATTTGCTCATAGCAATAAATCGGCACAAGTGTAAATGCACCTTCTTGGCATAAATATAAGGTCTTAAGTTCAAGACTGAAACCATAGCATGGGTGAAAGAGGCCTGGTATTCTGAAATAGAAATATGCCCCCAGGATTCTCCCAAGCCCCAGACAATGGCTTGGTGTCAGTCCACTGCACCTTCCATGGTATGGCCTTACGTGTGAGTGTCAAGACCGGTAATCTGTTTTTGGCTCGGGGCAGCCGTGGCTGTTTCAATGGGGGGTATTTTGTTGGCGGGATTCATTTCCCAGTCCACAGTGGTGTCACTACCTGTCTGTGCATCTTGAGTGTCAGGGTGTGGCGAGATTCGATCTGCGCCCTGACCGTCCACAAACTGGAGCGCCGCAGTGAGGGTCGGGTCGGACATCACCGTCGTCGTCATCCCGAACATCCAGCCTCTCCGACAGTGTCCATCCAGGTCCTCTAATTTACACTGACCACTGATGACATGACATTTTGGTGTGGTTCCCCTCCTCTGTCCCAGATGTTTAATTTGAGAGAATGAAATGTCTCTCTTGCTTTCCAACAACTTTGTTTTGCTCCTCTGGAGCCACCGGCACGCCATCGTTATGAGTTTAATTTCGATTTTTATAACAAGCTGTTTATTCATCTTGGCAAGCTAGTTATGCTTCTGAAATTAAATTATGTACTGTATATATAACCCATCCCACCCAGATGCAAGCCAAAATAAAATAACAAAACAATCACAGAAAAGTCTGATGCAATGTGGAGAAGTAACTGGAGGAATGGGAACATCCATACCAGAACACCACTCTGGACAGAGCACTTGCCCTTGCGACCACAAGCAGCAGCATTAGGGCTCTGGAAAGAGCAGAGAGGTGTTCATGTCGCCATCTGTCACCAAAATACATTTTCCTTAAGCGCAGGCTGAGTGCATTTAAGGGCATAATGGCTGACATGATGCCTTGATTGAAACCAGCACAATCTACCATCAGTTACAGTGCAAGAGCCGGGAAGTTCAAATCACTGTTGTGAAAATAGGGAACTCGGACTCTGACGGTGCTTCGGGGAAAAACTCACTTCAATTTGGGTTAGGTCATGTCTAAAAAAAAGAGAAAAGAAAACAAATTGAATTTATTTCATTATCCGAATGAAAAACTGCACTGGAGATCCATACAGAAGCCTGTGAATTAACTGCAGTGCAGTATGCATCATATATAAAAATGCTCACCCATCAGCTAGAAAGCTACAGTAAGGAGGGAGACATTTAGAATGTTCTTGAGAATCTTTGAAGCTAGATTAAGGGCTAAGAATATCAAAGACAGGACTAAATAGAGGGAAATTCCATTTTATAACAGCTGTTGACTCAGTATGAACACCAATGCATGGGCATGCATGTCCACACACTGTCCAGACCACATATGTTGTGCCACACAACTTTTATATACAATTGCTGGTCGCGTTTCGTGAGTGTGTGTCGAAATGTGACATGTAAACCCCTTAAAACTCTTTTTTTTCCAGCTCCACTATAATTCTCACAACTTTATTCCTTTGCCACAGACCAAGAGGAACATGTCGACCTCAGTGATTAATCGGTAAGGTTTCAAATGTGGAAAGTTTATTACACGTATCCTCCCATGACCCCTAGGCATATGAATGAGGTCTCTGGACGTCATCAGCATGCGGGCTAGCATGTGTGTGTGTGTGTGTGTGTGTGTGTGTGTGTGTGTGTGTGTGTGCGTGTGTGCGTGCGTGTGTGTGTGTGTGTGTGTGTGTGTGTGTGTGTGTGTGTGTGTGTGTGTGTGTGTGTGTGTGTGTGTGTGGCAGAGGACACGACAGGCCTTCAGCCTCACCCCTTCAGCTTTCTGGAGACAGACAACATCTGACAAATGTTAGCGTACTGTCCCCTCGAGACAGACGAGACAGGCATCAGCATACTATTGGAGTGAGGTGGAGGAGGACCACTAAGCCAATGCAGAAGCAGAAAGCCGCACAGACAGGGAGTGACAGAAGGTCATGACGGAGAAGACACCCAACACAAGGGTCTCCCCGTCCGTCACTGAAGTCATTGAACAGCATCTGTTTACAATCTGTCTCCAGCAGGAGAAAAAGAGCTCACACACAAAGTTTTGCATTTGATTTTTTCCTTGTGAAATACCAGCACGAGTCTATATCAGTGGGGGGAAAAAAAGCCGTCAGTGTGCGAGGTTTCCAGATGCCATGTTAAGATCGGCTTCACACCCAAGTCCCAGATCAAGAGTGCTCAGCATATGGTTCCAGTATTGATGATGGCGTGTTTATTTCTACCACACAAGCGGTGTTGTTTTGCTGGCTTTCTCTTTTTCTGTCTGACACATTTCTTCGGTTTTAATGCACGACGCCCACACTAAACCAGAAATGTGACCTCATGATCACAAGGGAACAACTTTCTCTCACTTGACACATGATTGGTATCTTTAACCGAAATGTATTCTGTAGCCAAATGTTTTTGTGTGTGCAGTGTCATAGAGAAAGTAACATTTACTATAAGATAAAGATGATCATAACCTTGTTGATATTCACTGTGATAACACAATCTAACATTAGAGCTTTTCATTTGGCAACAGCTTTTGGTTAAACCATTTCTTGCAGATTGTTGACAAATTATTATGCAAAACAGGCTGAAATCAGGTTAGCACTGTTAAGTGGACTGATGTAAACAGCCTATGTTGCAGTATTGTAATAGTTTGTATTTCTATGTATTACATGTACCATGCACAGCCCAAAATATTTACTTGCTAATCACCCTGAATTTGCACCTTCTTTGGCACATATACTGTACACTTAAATAGTGACAGCCTACTGAATAATGGGTTTAAAAATTATGTGCAAAATCTTGATGAGCAGGCACGCACATCCAGAGGCTAACAGACAGGTGTTGGATTCCAAAGGTTTAAAGCATTAAAAGAACAAAGCTGGGTCCGCACACTGGGCTCCTCCTTTATAATCAAGTAACGTTTCGGGCAAACGCCCCTCATCAGACTTTAATAATTATGTCCCCTGAAGAAAAGACATTAAGGGTCAACTTTTACCAGAATTATTAGTTCTAGTGGGTCAAGTGCTTACAGAACTAGACTAGTACGGCTTACAGGTCTAATTGAGAGGAAAATCCTGTGAGACTCTGGGACAGGACGGCCAAATTATAGCCTGTTGCCCTTTACTTACACCCAAGCCAAGGTGAACATTTCAGGACATAAATGAAGTCCCTTGCAATCTGTGTCTGGGTCTCCACCTATCTGGTTTCCCTGAAATGAGCAACCTCCTTGATGTCTTAATTCCTAGCTCTATATATAAACTCCCCTCTCTGCACCCTCTGCCCACTTTCTACCTTACACACGTATCTGGTTCCCTATTATTTCCCAGGACCTCCAGAGGTAAATCGTGTCCCAGGGTGCATTTGCATTAACAAAGAAAGAGTGACTTCTCTGCCACAGAAATGAAGCCCAGGGTGGGTAACATAAGGGCAGGGCTCGGTTTAATTTGAGTCTGAGTCCCCATATGAATATACCCTGAACAGACTGCCACTGGACAGGACAAGCATGTGTGCAAGATGTGTGCTTGGATTTGGTACAAAGGATACAGATCTTGTATGGCATCACAGACTAGATCTGCAATCTATATATTCCATGTCGGCCTGCATGTGAGTGACCCATCTCGTCAGAGACGGTTCTCTGTGAATCTTTCTATCTAGGCTTCATCAGACAATAATGTGCATGCATTACATGAAGGGAAAAAAAACAACCTCACAGGCCAGACCACAGCTTACAAAGTTGTTTTACCATGCCTGCCTTTCACAGAGAAGAAAATAAATATGTGCCCCGTCATTCATGGAAATCCTGACCTTGTGTAGGAAAACTGTTGAAATGTCCTTTCTATCCCTTGTGATGTAATGCCTACTGTCTGTGGGATTTGTTCAGCAATGTAGCTCAGGGCACATTAATAGTACAGAAATGAATGATAATGTGTTAAATAAATACCAATAAGTGTCTCTTCACAACGTTGACAAATAATGACGTCCAGATGGTCCCTTCATCTTTGTTCTTCACATCAAGCTACAGTTGATGTCTTCTGATCTTCATCGGTGAGGATAAGGCTTGGAGCCATTAAAATTCAGTAACCCAATCTGTTATTAATATTAATCTTCAGATTTAAATTGAAGATGGCGGTGTCAGTTGATATCATCAGGTCTTTTGATCATTTGTGAATAGAAACAGCAGGGATGGTCGTCTTGATTTGATTTTAATCTCACACCGGGAGTTCTCGTGTCACTACAAATATAGTCACTGGAGTGGCGAGTTCAGGGTTATGTAGGGCCAGATATGCCCACGTGTGACATCACGTCTGTGACCTGCATTGATCAGCTTGACATGGACTTAACATCTTCATCCAAAGAGCATATTTGATAAGGTCTAGAGCTCAACAAAAATGTCCAAGTAGCCAATACCAACCATTGCAAATAAAAGGTATGGTACATGAATTTTGTCGAATGAAATGAAAATGGCAAATGAAATAAAAGAACAGAATGAAGGCAACAGAATGCCTGAGCCCTATAATTACATCAATGGAAAAAGTGGAAAATGCCACGACAGGGCCCTGTGTTATGCAGTATAAAAATGAACAAACAACAACCACAACATCATCAACAACAACAACAACAACAACAACAACAATTCAGTCACGAAAGTGGCAACAAACAAGGCACTTTGCCGTTTTCAATTTCTTAGGATTTCCAAACATCCATACTTCAGGGCAGGCACATGTAATCAGCACATTTGCTCGACTCTAAATGTGACAATCGTTTAAAGATGTCTGCAGCGGAGCGCGCACCACCTCATCACACCATTCCTCCGCGCTGGCCAGGCTCGAGCTGTCTGACCACGGCTCGTTTTTCGGAGTGGCACAATATCCAGATGAGCCCTAACTAGAACTTCCTGAGAAGGAAGTGGGTTTTAGGGCCGTCTAAAGACTGGGAACATTCAGGCTTTTCTGTCCAAATAAAGTTTGCCAGATGAAATGGCATCAAGATTCCTCGGGCTTGTGGTGTCTCTAACGTGCTTTTTACACGGATGGACTGAACTCAGTTTGAAGGAGATGAGGATGAGGATTTTTTTTTTTTTTTTTTAAACCCGCCCCCCGTTGAGTTATTTCTTGATGCTATTTGAATGGAAACCGCTGTGTTTGTTCTCTTAGCAAATACTTTTTAATGCTCTGATTCACCATGAGGGATCATTCAGACAGTTCTAAAATAGACCTCTCTGCTCAAACACAGATGGCCACAATGGGCAAATAATAAAAGACAGAGGGTTGAGGTGATGGGCACACCACAGTCCCAATCCTCGCTTAATGTGTATGTTTTGAAAATCAGGGTATGACATGACAGGGTATGCGGAAACTCAATTATGAATGTGTCATGGAAAATGGTTTAGAGCAGCCTGTGCAGTGTTGAAATCAATTATAGTCTCAAGACATAGATTCCACCTAAAGCAAGAAATAGCCTTGTGGTAAATGTCATTGTGGTTGGTGATTGATTCAAGTTTGATATCCTTTCAAAAAGGTAAAGCCTAGTGCTTACTGTAAAAGGCCAAGGTATTCAAATGTCCTTTACTGTGACTATAGACCAAGAACATATAGCTGCAGGCAAAGATGGTGTCTCAGTGCTTATTTTGAAGGTCTCTATGCTGGCTAAGGCTAGGATCCAAAACTAACTTTCACAGACATTACTTGTGGATGAACCTGGGTGAGCCAGTTTGATGGTTTCCTCCCTGTCATTTTTATAACATGGCATGCCCTGGAGCAGTCGTGCTTTATTTAGGTATCGTTTGATGAGAATACCATCCTCTTCCAACCAACCCCTGTAGTCTTAGGATTTCAACTATCGAACAAGGAAATATGAAAGTGCAGGGAGTTAGGAATATTCAGAGGTTACATAGATTCAGTTACGCCGATATAATGTTCTGTTAGAGGCCTCTCATCACTGCAGGATCAATTGCTCTAAGCACCCTTTTGGGCAAAAGAGCCTGCAATATTTGCATGTGTAACCGGCAGAGTAACTGTTGTGTCCTCTTGTGCTCACCGTAGCTCTCCTTCCCTCAGTCACGCCCCCAGTTAGCTTGCCAGTGGCTAGTCACTCATTAGCGGCAAGGGCATTTGGTTTAAAACCGGCACATCGGGTGGACTAGTTAGTGATCCCTCTGCTCGTACGTCCTCCTCACACTGTTCGCTGCGCGGTCGCCTTGGAAAGGTGTTTGACTGTGTACCAGACGCTTCCGGGTAGCATATTGTAGATCTACCGAAGGTCTTGGCTGAAAGACGCCGTGCGAACGCTGTGCGAACGCTCTCACTGTCTCTTGGAAGACTCGTAAGGTTTGCGTACGGGGATGTAACCAGGGAGTCCCATTCCCATTTAGGTTGAGTGTTGTATTCGGAGAGAAAGATTGTCACTGCTGCTTTGCCTCCGGTGAATTTAATGTATGCGTAGCTCTTGCCTCATTTTGTTTTCTTTATTTTGTTATTTTGCTTGCTCATTTGATTCGGCCTAAACATAGGCGTGGCTCATGATTATATTATCTGCCCTCTTCTCTGTGTGTCAGTAATAGGTGTGGTATTGGCTGCCCCAGTAGTCTGCTGTGGTAATGTACGGTGTTAATGCTAACATCTAGTTTTGCTTATTCTTGACCCAACCAGTTAGGCTTAACTACAACACAAGTCTCTCCTTCTCCCTTCCAGAGAAACAGAGTGTTGAAGCTGTTCCGTGGGGCAGGTCGCTGATTCTGAGTCCTCCTCTTCGCGCATTTCACACAGTATTTGTAGTGGTAACGTGCACCTCACTATTTGCAGTGATCACTCTTTGTAGTACCTGTGCCTTTGAGTATGTGCGTGTGTATGTTTGTGTGAATAGGCAACAGCATCAGCAACACGGGTGGTGTGTCGGTCTCACTCCTCTTCCAGGACAGGTAACCTCTCCCTAACAGCTGATTCATTGGAACCATTGATTGCTCGTATTCTCATATATCTGGTGGCAGCCACTACCTCCCTCTTGCTGGCCTAATAGGCCCAATATGCGTATCCCTACGTATACTGAGAAATAAAACTCCATATTGCTTTTTACTGAACTCTTGTTAATAAATATTGTTTATTTTTATATTGAAATACCACGTCTCTGTCATTACTTCAGTATCTGTGTGTGGGAACCCTCTTGTCTAAATTAAGGTGTTGGAGGTCTAGCTTAAGTAAATCTTGGTGTGAGAGTCCCCAGGTGGCGTAGTCGAGCACCCTAGAGTCAAGACCTTTTGTCATATGACTGTGTAGGTCACAAACTGGCGTAGCCGGCAGGATTAGTATACAGAGACGTGTGTATTTTCAATTGTTTCGTTTTTGTTTCATGTGGTTATTTGTTGTATTTCTTTCTGAGCTACTGTTTAAGAGGCAATACACTTTCTAGTAGGTAATAGAGGCAAAGCAGCAGCTGGCACATCGGGGGACCCGACGACTGTACCAGGAGACGCCATATCGCCACACACTCTTGCTGCCAACCCAGAAGTAACCCATCCCTTCTGTTTCAGTTATGTCTGAAGAGTTACAGGAACTGAGGGAGCAGGTGCAGCAGCTTCAAGCGGACAAGGACCGATTGCTGTATCTCCCTAGGGAAAGGAAATGTCCTGTGTTCAGGGGCAGATCTGGTGTTGGTATTGATGAATGGGTGGAAGAAGTGAATGTGTGTGTGCGGGCAAGAAAGTTGGGTTCACGTGACGAAGCCTATTTTATGTTTGATCATTTAGATGGTGAAGCAAAAGATGAGATACGTTATAGGTCTAGGGAAGAGAGGGAAGACCCAAAGGAAATTATATCTATTCTTAAGGATCTTTATGGATGTTCAACCTCTTATGTTGCCCTACAAGAGAAGTTTTTCTCCAGGAAACAGCTTGATGGAGAGTCCCTGCAGGAGTATTCCCATGCTCTTCTCTCTTTAATGGATAAGGTGAAACAAACTTCTCCTGCTGAATCACTGCCCCAATCTGACTTACTGTTACGTGACCAGTTTGTAGAACATGTCATTGACTCTGACCTCCGTAGAGAATTAAAACGGTTGGTGCGCCAGACTCCAAGGATGTCCATGTTGGAGGTGAGGGCAGCAGCCATTCGGTGGGAGCGTGAAGGTAGGCCCAGTGATTTCAGTCGGGGTAGAAGTTATTCTGTCCCTTCCCTCTGCGCTATGCAGTCCTCTAGGAACCAGTATATTCCCCCTCCCCCTGTGAACCCAGCTAGTTCAGAAATGGCAGAGTTGAGAGCAATGTTGCTGAAACAACAGGAACAGATTAATGTGTTAACTAGCAGCTTGACTGCTTTACAGGGACCTACACGCTATGTCAGGTCTAGCCGCCCTTCCCCTGTCACCTGTAGGCGCTGTCAAAAACCCGGTCACTATGCAAGAGAATGTGACAATGAGCGAGTGGCCCCCTCTCCGACTTTAGATCCCCAAACCCATCGTCGGGCTGACTCCACTTCTCAGACGTCGGAAAACTAGCTCCCTCCAATGTGCAGAGCCACACGTTGGGTGGGGGCAGTATGGGCTCTCAGAGACAAACCCCGGCACGCCATACTGTGTCATCTCTTGTGGGACAGTGCCCCCAGGTAGCTGTCAGGGTAGGGGGAGTAATAGTTAACTGTTTATTGGATACAGGGTCCATGGTGTCCACTATGGTGGAAAGTTTCTTTTTAAACAATTTTCAAGACCAGCTCCAGCATTGTCATTGGTTGCAGCTTCGTGCTGCAAATGGTTTAGCGATACCCTACACAGGCTATGCAGAGTTAACTGTTGAGTTGCTAGGAAGAGTAATCCCTCATCGTGGCTGGTTAGTAGTGAAAGATCCCCCAGGTCAGCCTCTTCCATCTGCAGTGCCTGGTGTACTGGGAATGAATATAATTCGAGAATGTTATGATGAGCTGTTTGGCCAGCATGGCCCTGCCCTTTTTGACCTTCCACCAGTGGTTCACGCTTCACCTCCATGGCAGAGAGCTCTGCAACATTGCCACTTAGCCCAGTTCAATTTCCCTGGAACTAAGACCGGGGTGGTTAAAGTTCGGGGTCGGAGGCCCATCCACATTCCTGGCGGCACTGTCAAGTTGGTGCCAGCCACCTGTTCTCCCCAGTTCTGTAGCGCCCCTGCTGTTCTTTTTGAACCGGTTACCACTTCGTTACCTGAGGGCCTTCTTGTTTCACCTGCCCTAGTTCAGGTAGAGCAAGGTACAGCTTTTATTCCCATTGTTAATGTTGGATTTACCCGTGCTACAATTTACCCCCGTAGTTCAATAGGTGTAGTGGCCCATGTCACAGTTGAAAGTCTTCCTTCAGGCATTACGGAGGTTGCTCAGGGAGCTAATACTGTCACCGCCACCCTCAAGGCTCACACTGGGCAGGTAAACGGTGTGAAGGAGAAGATTCAGGCCATTGACCTGTCCGTGCTCTCAGAGCCTGACCAAGAGCGTGTGAGGGCCTTCCTGTTGAGGCATGAGTCTGTTTTCTCAGCGTTTGAGGGTGATCTTGGCTGTACCAACCTGCTGTCACACGACATTCCCCTGTTAGACGATCAGCCTGTTAGGCAGAGGTATAGGCGTCTCCCCCCTTCTGACTATGAGGCTGTGAAGGCCCACTTACAGCAGCTTTTAGACAGCCAGGTTATCCGGGAAAGTAGTAGCCCCTATGCCTCTCCCATTGTTCTGGTGAGGAAGAAGGATGGCAGCCTCCGCATGTGTGTGGATTACCGACAACTCAATCGCAAGACACGGAGGGATGCCTTTCCCCTTCCTCGCATAGAAGAGTCCCTAGATGCATTGTCTGGGGCACAGTGGTTTTCTACGCTGGATTTAGCTAGCGGCTATAACCAGGTACCAGTGACCGAGGAAGACCGCCCAAAGACTGCCTTTTGCACGCCCTTTGGGCTATTCGAGTTCAATCGAATGCCCTTTGGGCTATGCAATGCTCCAGGCACCTTCCAGCGTTTAATGGAGAGGATGTTTGGAGCCCAAAATTGTCAGTCCCTCCTACTGTACCTGGACGACATCATAGTGTTTTCGTCTAACGTCAATGACCACATGACCCGCCTAGACTTAGTGTTGAGCCGACTCCAGAGAGAGGGTTTAAAGGCTAAACTGGAGAAATGTTGTTTCTTTAGGAAAGAGGTCCAGTATCTGGGCCATTTGATCTCCTGTGAAGGCGTGTCTACGGACCCAGCCAAGGTGTCTGCCGTCGCCAACTGGCCCCACCCTACCAATGTCTCGGAGTTGAGATCTTTTCTTGGATTTGCTAGTTACTATAGACGATTTGTTGAGGGATTTTCAAAACTAGCTGCCCCGTTACATCGTCTGGTAGCTGAGCTGGCAGGGACTAAGACAAGGAAGGGCCACGGACCACGGCTAGACGGATCCTGGACCGACTCCTCCGAGCAGAGTTTCCAGGAGTTGAAGAGGAGGTTAGTGAATTCACCCACTCTGGCTTTTGCTAACTTCACTCTCCCCTTCATCCTTGAGGTGGACGCCAGCCATATTGGTCTTGGAGCGGTGCTCTCGCAAGAGCAGGATGGAAAAGTTCGCCCAATTGCCTACGCCAGCCGTAGTCTTAGTCCTCCTGAGAAAAACTATAGTTCCATGAAGCTGGAGTTCCTAGGCATGAAATGGGCAATGACGGAGAAGTTCCGGGAGTATTTGTGGGGCCAACAGTGTACAGTCTGGACAGATAACAACCCTTTGAGCCATCTTGATGCTGCGAAGTTGGGTGCAACTGAGCAGCGATGGGTAGCTGAGTTGTCTGCTTACAACTACACAATTCGCTACCGTTCAGGTCGGTCGAATAAGAATGCAGACTCTCTGTCCAGACAACCCGCTGCAGGGACTGCTCTACCTGTGCCCGTGCAGCAAGCTGCCCAACGAGAGGGGTGTCTTCAGGTAACCCAAGCGGCCATGTCTGTCTTTCCTGCTCGTACCACTGATGACCTAAAGTCTCTGCAAGCAGCAGATCCAACTATCAGTGCCTTCCTCCCATTCTGGCGGGTGCGGAAGTCCCCTACCACTACAGCCCGGGAACGTCTACCTGGACCAACCAAGGTACTATTCCGCCACTGGGATCGCATGGTGGAAACTGCTGGTCTGCTGTACCGCCGGATTCACCGGCCTGACGGAGGTGAGGAGGTTTACCAACTCCTGCTGCCAGGATGCCTAAGGGGTGAAGTTCTTAAACAGCTCCACGATGATCACGGCCATCAGGGCATCGAACGCACCACTGAGCTAGTGCGGCAGAGGTGCTATTGGCCAGGGATGAGGGACGACATCAAACAGTGGTGCCTAGATTGTGTGCGATGTACCCTCGCTAAGGCCGGTCACCTCAAGCCCCATGCACCCATGGGACATCTGATGGCAGCCCGTCCTAACCAGATCCTAGCAGTGGACTTCACCTTTCTGGAGCCTTCCAGAGATGGTAAGGAGCAGGTGTTAATAATAACTGATGTGTTTTCTAAGTTCACACAGGCGGTGCCTACCCGGGACCAGAAGGCGGCGACAGTGGCCAATGTGCTGGTCCGGGAGTGGTTCTTCCGGTACGGGGTCCCTGCTCGCCTCCACTCCGACCAAGGCCGCTGTTTTGAGGGTGCTGTCATCTCTCAGCTGTGCAGCCTCTATGGAATCCAAAAGACCCGGACAACACCCTACCATCCGCAGGGCAATGGACAGTGCGAGCGGTTTAACCGCACAATGCACGACCTGTTGCGCACCCTCTCGGCTGAGCAGAAGAGTCGCTGGCCTGAGTATCTGCCTCAGCTGGTGTTCAGCTACAACACCACCATCCATCAGTCAACTGGTGAGTCTCCACATCTCATTATGTTTGGTCAGGAGCCTCAACTACCTGTTGATTTCCTTTTGGGCAGGGTACCAGAACCAGAAGATGGCAGAGTGAGTGAGTGGGTGCAGGAACATCAGAGACGTCTAACTGTGGCTTTCCATGGGGCTAGAGAACGGTTACAGGCGGCTGCAGCACGGAGGAAGGAACGGCATGACCAAGGAGCGCAGAGTGTTCCATTGGAGGTAGGACAGTTTGTCTTTCTCAGAGACCATGGAGTGAGAGGGCGCACCAAGATCCAAGATGCCTGGAGCCCAACCCTACATCAAGTGGTCCGAGCACCACCTCCTGGTGGTGTGGTATACTCAGTAGCCCCCGTGCATGACCTCAACAGGAGTCGGCAAGTACATCGGACGATGCTGAAGCTTGCTCGTCCACCTCACTGCCCAGAGCCTCCCGGTGTACCCATGGAGCACCCGACAGCAGTCGCTCAAGAGACTGAAGATGATCACACCGGTCAGTGGGTCCTTGTAAGGGCACCCGGAGCCCAGATACCGCCTGCCCATCTTGACCCAGTTGCCCCACCTCCTGAATCGTCTGGTCCGGCCAGCCCCGTGGTGCAAGTCGAACTGCCCGCTCCGGTTCCATTGACCCCTACAGCAGCTAGCCCCGACCACGGCATCCTAGCTCCACGAAAGACCTCCCGGACCAATGCCGGAACACATGGAAATCTCCATCACCTTCCAGTGTCAGTGGTGAGTAGGGCAGACGGGGCTATGAACTCCCAGGTACCTAGTTCTAGTAGTGGGGTAACAGCAGTTTTCAGACCCTGGTGTTAACATGGCGATTTGGTTGTTGTTTTTCTTGTCACACTTTTGTCCGCTTTATTTTATTTCTTTTTCTTTGTATCTGCGGGACGCCGACAAAGAACGGGGGGGTAGAATGTAACCGGCAGAGTAACTGTTGTGTCCTCTTGTGCTCACCGTAGCTCTCCTTCCCTCAGTCACGCCCCCAGTTAGCTTGCCAGTGGCTAGTCACTCATTAGCGGCAAGGGCATTTGGTTTAAAACCGGCACATCGGGTGGACTAGTTAGTGATCCCTCTGCTCGTACGTCCTCCTCACACTGTTCGCTGCGCGGTCGCCTTGGAAAGGTGTTTGACTGTGTACCAGACGCTTCCGGGTAGCATATTGTAGATCTACCGAAGGTCTTGGCTGAAAGACGCCGTGCGAACGCTGTGCGAACGCTCTCACTGTCTCTTGGAAGACTCGTAAGGTTTGCGTACGGGGATGTAACCAGGGAGTCCCATTCCCATTTAGGTTGAGTGTTGTATTCGGAGAGAAAGATTGTCACTGCTGCTTTGCCTCCGGTGAATTTAATGTATGCGTAGCTCTTGCCTCATTTTGTTTTCTTTATTTTGTTATTTTGCTTGCTCATTTGATTCGGCCTAAACATAGGCGTGGCTCATGATTATATTATCTGCCCTCTTCTCTGTGTGTCAGTAATAGGTGTGGTATTGGCTGCCCCAGTAGTCTGCTGTGGTAATGTACGGTGTTAATGCTAACATCTAGTTTTGCTTATTCTTGACCCAACCAGTTAGGCTTAACTACAACACAAGTCTCTCCTTCTCCCTTCCAGAGAAACAGAGTGTTGAAGCTGTTCCGTGGGGCAGGTCGCTGATTCTGAGTCCTCCTCTTCGCGCATTTCACACAGTATTTGTAGTGGTAACGTGCACCTCACTATTTGCAGTGATCACTCTTTGTAGTACCTGTGCCTTTGAGTATGTGCGTGTGTATGTTTGTGTGAATAGGCAACAGCATCAGCAACACGGGTGGTGTGTCGGTCTCACTCCTCTTCCAGGACAGGTAACCTCTCCCTAACAGCTGATTCATTGGAACCATTGATTGCTCGTATTCTCATATATCTGGTGGCAGCCACTACCTCCCTCTTGCTGGCCTAATAGGCCCAATATGCGTATCCCTACGTATACTGAGAAATAAAACTCCATATTGCTTTTTACTGAACTCTTGTTAATAAATATTGTTTATTTTTATATTGAAATACCACGTCTCTGTCATTACTTCAGTATCTGTGTGTGGGAACCCTCTTGTCTAAATTAAGGTGTTGGAGGTCTAGCTTAAGTAAATCTTGGTGTGAGAGTCCCCAGGTGGCGTAGTCGAGCACCCTAGAGTCAAGACCTTTTGTCATATGACTGTGTAGGTCACACATGTAAATATTTTTTTGTTGTTGGGAAGGCTCAATGGAGCACTCAATGCAGGCAGTGTTGGTGTTTGGGCAAGATTGAGGATGACCAGTGAAGCACCGGAATGTGGAAAACAGGATGGAAGCGACAGAAGGCTTGAGTGAAGAGTTGCAGGGAGAAGTGTGTATGTATGTGTGTGTATGTGTGTGTGTGTGTGTGTGTGTGTGTGTGTGTGTGTGTGCGTGTGCGTGTGCGTGTGCGTGTGCGTGTGCGTGTGCGTGTGCGTGTGCGTGTGCGTGTGCGTGTGCGTGCGTGTGTGTGTGTGTCTGCACAAGGTTACCATGAGGTGACCCCTTTTCTTTAACTGATTATCAGTGTTGCAATATAATGGAATGTCAAGCGACTGGAGATATTCCTTGTTCCATTTTCCATCTTTATTTTGTAACTTTTCTCTCCTCTAGTCTCCAGTGCAATGGTCTCCTCCAATTAATTCCCTCACAAATGTGGTATGCACGCTTTTACACATTGTCAAGAAATGACGCCACCGATGTCAGTTTGCAGTCTAAGTGAGCCTAAGCTTTCCATGTGCTCAGCACTCTCAGAGTAGTCCTCTAGATTCAAGGGAAAGTCTAAGGAGACTCCACTCCAAGCATGTCGAACCACTAACATCGACTATCATCTTGGTTATCCAACCCATACCACACACAGAGAGAGAGAGAGATGCACACTGTGCACTGGCAGATCATATGAGAATGCATCGCCACCGCATTCAGGGTCTCCCTTTAAATAGCAAGCACTGCCATGTATTTTCTGCTCGATTCTCCATCAAGAGTCTATCATTACCCTGAAAAGTTCAGCGGGGTCGCAAATCTCCTGGAAATAACGCGCTTTCCCCCATCGCACATTGCTGCGCATTCATAATCGCCATGTGGTTCACCAGTAAACAAAATGACGACCTTAGAGAACAAAGGTAGGCATGTCGGTCTGAGGTCGCATGCAGCGCTTAGCTGAGATCAGACTGAAGACACGACTGCAACTTGGAGGATCTCGTTTGGTCCTGTCTCACAGTAGGCTAAGTCAGGGCCTTGAGCCGTGCCGAGGTCAAGTGCTGTGCGCTCATGCCGCTATGGGAGCATTTCCGGCAGTTTTGCCAAAAAATCATTCCAAACTGGCACGCAAAGTTGCTGACTGAGTGTTTTCCGTTTTCAGACACCGTGTCATTCAAATACATCGGTGCCTCCGTGGGACCCGAGCAGTGGACGACACCTCGCCTGACACTACTGGTCGGCAGCACTGTCTTCATTCCTTGTGGCTGGGTGGGGGGGGGGGGGTGTGAGGGGGGTTGGGGGGGGGGGGGGGGGTGTATTGCGGCACCCGCTCTAATTGCTCTGTTATTCTCTCTCTTTCGAACGAGCCGGAGGCATGAGATGGGGCTGCTTGGGTTTGAGGTCTTGCCCTGCCTGCCACGTTCAGGGTGGGGAGGCTCACACACGGCCAGCGTTTGAGGGCTGAGGGCTGAGGCCTCTGTGCAAGGGCTGGGCTGGGCTGGGCTGGGCAGGGCCGGGTCAGCCTCAGGGTCTGGGTCTGCGGTTGCTGGACGTGCAACACTTGAAGCGCAGCTGGAGGAGCGGAGCGGCATGGCCGTGGAGCTGTCGTCCGTGAGTCCGTATTTTTAACTCAGCCCTGCGGCGAGCAGCGTCGGTTGGATCCTGCTGGGGCCGGTATTCAAACCATCAGCCGCTGACAGGAGCACAGCGTGTCCATCTGTCCCGGTCTGGGGGCAGCGGGGCTTCAGCAGACAGCTGCTGCTGAAAACTCATTATATTTTTATACTGAAAACAGAAAGTACATTCAGAACTCTAGAAGCAGTCTATGTAAACTCTAGTATATAGCGCTAACACAGCAGGAGGTGCCTGATGAACCTTGCAGCTCACAAACAAATACAGCGACTGAACATGCTCTTGAACTCATGAAGACGATGACACAAAGTCACTCTGCAATATGTGCCATGTGTGTGTGGGTGCAATCATAAACTATTGTTTAGAGTGGTCACATTGCTCTTTCCTACACATCCTGTTGCATGCAAACGCATACACACAACTGCTCTGACCACTGACGATGTGCCGTACGGCCTCGTCCTGTGATCTATCATGTCCAGTGTATGACAGATCAATAATGCATAACATCAGTGAAAACCACAGCTCTTAATCAAGTGTTGCAAATTGTTCATCATAATACCATAATAGTCCATATACCAAGATAAAAAAAAAAGCTTATGAGTAGTTGGGATTAAAGGGCCACTGCGCAAAATCCCCGTTTAGCTTCAGGAACAGATTGCAGCATGGCCTTGTGGGCACATGGGCAGACCGCTGGGCACCTCCAAATTGCTGGGGCTGGGGGACCAGGGCCCCCGGTTTTTACAGGCAATCAACAATGTTTATTGTTCAAGGAGGGGACCCGCTTCACCGAGGGAGCCTGAGACAAACAAATAGGCCACAGTCCTTCCTGGGCATAAACAGCCACTATATCCTCTCGCCCCTCAGCCCCACACCCCAAAGGGGAACAAGCGGAAGTTCCTATGGCTGCTGACAGTTGCTTTAAATGATTCAAACGCACTTAGAGCTTAATCTATAATCTATGCATAGTGGTGATACAACTGAGTATACATCTAGTACCGTAAATACTCGAGTGATGGTGATGAAACTATCTAATTGCTGAGCTTAAAGACTTAAAAATAGAAAGATGTTATTCTGTGCAGATATAGTGGCATAGTGGCAGGGCAAAGATAGTGTCTGTGTGCTGGGAAGCAAGCAGCGGTTTGATCTTAAATGCCGTGAACCCACAGTAGTTCACTTGTTTGCTGGGCTATCGCAGTTCACTTCTGTAACAGCCAAATGCAAAAATCAGTCCTTGCTATGATATCCCCTCATTATGCACAAGATAGAGATGAAATAAACATGCTGGTCCCCACATCAATAACCCCCATTGCTTCTACTGAGGCAGATCTGTTATGGGTATAAATGATAGAGGCAGCGTGCCGGTCTGTTGCACGTAGAGGCTTTGCAGTGGGATGTTGGGAGATGGCTCGACAACAAGGCCTGTCAGATGAGAAGATTTGTGTATTTACAAAGAGGCTCCTCTACGCCCCAGCAAATGAAACAAGAAGGAGGAAATGTGAGCGGGGGGCAACGGGATTGAATATTTCATGCAAGCTTAGCACCACAGAGACTAAAACACCCCAACGTATTGGAGCATCCATGTTTCTCTTGAGTGTAATTGACCACCCACCACCCCAAATCTGTGATCTACCCCTCCTCACCCCCACCCCATCCGTGTGTGCTGTGGTGTCTGGTGCCACAAGCTCCAGATGTGGCTAAGCCCCCCCCGCCCCACCAACCCTCTCCCCCCTCGTGCTCTGGAGAAGCTGGAAGGGCTCCAGGCGGCACCAGGGAGAAAGCCAGCCAGCTCCCCGACACACCTCGGCGCCTGCTGCTCGCCACCGGCCTCCTCCCGGCCCCCGGGAACACACACACGTGTGCGGCTTTGTGGGCGAGTCTGATTAGACGCCAACCGAGCTGAGCGCGGCACATACGTCTAAGGCACTAACTCACAAAAAGACACTCTCACTGGTTCATGGCTGCATGCCATGACGAAAAACCCGTGCAGAGAAGATGAATAATGCTGGCAGAGAGTAGTATGTTCTTTGACATGCTTTGCAGAGAGCATCGTAGGGCCAGAACACACAGATATGGTACTTTTATTTTTCAGAAATGAATGGGATCCAGCACCAGGCTTTCTTTTTTTTTTCATCCACAGTAATTTATTGGTCTGGGGAGAAGAAAAAACTAGTTTGTGTTAAATTTAGCAAATCATAAAACTGCAGCCACAATAAGAGAGACTCAGGGTGGGTTTATGGCGTGTTTTCATGAAAGCTGGGGCCTGGTTAAATTTCCCCAGAGTGGCTCAGGGCGAGTGAGTGAGCGTGCCGCTGTGTGTGTGTGTGTGTGTGTGTGTGTGTGTGTGCCTGTGCCTGTGTGTGTATGTGTGTGTGTGTGTGTGTGTGTGTGTGTGCCTGTACCAGTGTGTATGTGTGTGTGTGTGTGTGTGTGTGTGTCTGTGTCTGTGTCTGTGTCTGTGTGTCTGTGTGTGGCTGTGTGTGTGTGTGTTTGTGTGTGTGCATGTGTCACAATGAATTTCTCAGAGTGTGTGGCAAAGCCAGCCAGGAGACAGGCAGGCAGGCAGGCAGGCAGGCAGGCTGCAAGCGTGAAACAGGCCACTTTATTGAAAGCTTCTCTGACAGCCATTATCACAAAGAGATGAGGCAGTGGCGCTGGGCTCGCCGCTGCCATGGAACAAGCCCGCCATTGTTGAGCTCCATTGTGATGCTGTCAAGCCTGGGGAGATTCGCTAATGCTCAGGTGTTCGTCTGGTGGTGGAATGTTTATGGACAAGTGAAATAGTACACCGTCAATTCACAGTCTTGTTTACAGTGCATGGTGGTGGAAGTGGTGGTGGGGTGTGTGTGTGTGTGGGGGCTTATGAACAGACTGATGGACATGATTTAAACTGTCAATAGTGCATGCAAGTATGCAGTTCTTTTGTTTCCCTGCACACATTTTATGTTTGCTCCGAACCTATTTGTTCCTTACGATGGGCAATTCTAATGTAAAGAGTGGCCAACATTATCTATTCACCAACAAGGCATCATAGAGGTCCAGGGGCAACAACTGGATGCACCTCAAGTCTCTGTTAGAGGGATTGCTTCCATACACGTTGGACAAATTTCACTTCTCCTACAAACATTGGCTTTGCATTTTTCCATTTTTGGGACCGAAATGAGTAACACCACGATGACTGCTGAGCATGGCTGACACCGACTAATTATGGGCCCGCCCTGGGGTTTCCATGGGTTCACAAGGTGGTGCATCTGTTTAACACACTATGTCATAGCTCTTAATTGATAGCTTAGCATTTTAGTATAACAGCCTTCCATCTTCTTTTTTAGGGTGTTTAAGAAAACATTCAACTTCACTACATTCGCTATATTCGTCGAAGCCTGACAGAACTCTTCTCAAAGCCAACCTGCTTACAGTTTTAAACCTGTAAAGTAATTATTTCCAGATTTCACTTCTCCCTGGACAGGACAAAAAAGGCTTCTATACTTAACTGGTCTCATGATAAATCATTTGAAGTACCACTATGCTACCATCTGCTACTTTCTAAGGCATGGTTTTTAAAGGTAGCTACATTTGAGTATAATCTTCATGTGAGCGTATACTTCTGGTCTAGTTCTGGGACCTGGGACAGAATACTCTGTGGACACATAAAGGTTTTCACAGCACAACACCACGGCCCATCACCGATAGTAACGCCATAAACCACCAGTTAGCATGTTCCACAGGAGAACACAAAGTACAATGTGTGGCTGTGTGTGACAGGCTCAGCAACAAACACAAAACAAGCCTGCTCACGTGGATAATCACCCCATTTCTCTGTCTCTTCCTCCCTCTCTCTCACTCTATCCCTCGTTCTCCTTTAAGACATGTCTGCATCTCCATCTTTGCTCCGCGGCCACTGTAGCCCGTGGAGCATTTTAACCAGGGCCAGATGGCCATTAGGCCTAATAACACTGCGGTGGAGCGCGCCGCGTCCCACAGGAAAGGAGTGGAGTGTTCCTGGGGCAGTTGCGTCCCCGGGCCGGACGCTGGCAGGCCCGTGGGTGGAGGAAGGAGGAGGAGGAGGGCCACGTGCGCGCCGGGGCCGGGCGGGGGTGGAGAGAAGCAGGGGTGGACTGAGCTGTGCTGGGATGGGATGGGATGGGATGGGATGGGATGGGGTGCGTGCTCGTTGCATGCGCCGGGGAAATGTGACTGAGGCTCTTCCCGTGCTCCGAGAAAGAGAGAGAGATAGAGAGAGGGAGAGGGAAAGAGAGTGAGAGGGAGAAGGGAAGAGAGCGAGAGAGAGAGGGAGAGAGAGAGAGGGGAAGAGAGAGAGGGAGAGAGGGAGGGAGAGAGAGAGAGTGAGAGGGAGAAGGGAAGAGAGCGAGAGAGAGAGAGGGGAAGAGAGAGAGAGAGCAAGGGAGAGGGAGAGAGAGAGTTCCCCACACTGCGGTGACTCAGGGAGCCGAGGAAATGAGAGAGGGAGCGTGGGTGGAAGTGTGGGTGATTTCTTTCCCCTCATCTTTTTTCTTCAACAGAGGAAAATGTTAGGTTTATAAACTCTGAGACATTGACAAATACAAAATGATTTCACAACCCCATGATCAACTTTAGAAAATTGGATGTTACCACCAATCATCTTGAGTAGACTCAATATCTTTTAGGTCACCGCTGTCTCCTATCTCATGATCTCTTGAATATACCTTTGAGTTCAAGCATTCACTTTTATACACATTTATAGGCTTTGAAAAGCATCTTTGGAAAAGTTGGGAGTGGTTAGTTAGACTTGGAGTATAGACAAAGCCTATAAGAAGTTTGATGCACATGATCTAAAATGAGCCATTTGCGTTGGTGATTTGATCAACAAGGTGTACACCGTCACTATTCTTAGAATACTTCCATGTTGCATGACAGTATGCATTTACGAAGGGAATGTGTAAAACCACACATCCACAGACAATCACTCTCTCACCCACTCAAATGTCCATTAGAGCTCAAGCCACCAAACCCCCAAATCAACACCTTATCTTGTCAAAACAAACTTGGTGTCACTGCAATCACCCCACTGTGGCAACCACCTGAAATAACAAGTGCCTTGCTACACTGACCAACCTTGCGGTATCCTGGGGATGGGGGCAGAGTTAGTTAGAGCACCAGCCGTCAGAGAGTGGGAGAGAGAGGGAGGGGGGGCATTGAGAGAGAGGGAGGTGGAGAGAGACAGAGAGATAGAAATGATAGATGGAAAGGAGGAGGAGAGAGATAGAAACAGAGAGAGAGGGGGACATTGAGAGAGAGAGAAAGACAGAAAGATAGAGGGAAAGGTGAAGAGAGATAGAGAGGGGGGGTATTTAAAAGAGAGAGAGAGAGAGAGAGAGAGAGAGAGAGAGAGAGAGAGAGAGAGAGAGAGAGAGAGAGAGAGAGGCAGAGCCACAGTGGCTTCCTCTGGCCGGAGTCCCAGTGCCGGGGAGGCAGATGTGGTGGGCTGCAGCAGCAGCAGCAGCAGTACATCTCTCAGGGCTGGCCAGGCCCGGCACAGGAAACGGTAATAAATGATTCAGATGAAGTGCTCCGAGGAGATGGTCCGCAGCGCGCCAACGGCAGCGCGTCCAAAACAAATAGGCCTGTAAAAATGATTCAGCCGCGGGGAAGGCGGGCGGATGAGCAGGCAGGCAGGCAGGCAGACGGGCGGGCGGGCGGGCGGGCGGGCAGCTGCCGTAGGTGCAGCCGGAGGAGGAAGTGGCCTCAGGGAGGAGGCGTCGGAGGGAAAACATGGGGGCCTGCTGTTCCGACACCCGCAGATCTGTTTGCGATGGCTGTTAACGCCACCAAAAACAGACACCGCCACGGTGTTTTATGAGTTGTGTGACAGAGTACCCCCCTCCCCTCACACACACAACCCACACACTCACTCTCCCAGTGCGCGCACACACACACACACACACTTGCACAAACAGTGTCGCCTTAACCGTCTTCTAGCAACACAAACACCATGCTATTCATCACAAATGTTTTCAGAATATCCATTACATGTCCAAGCAAAGTGCCACTTATGCTGTTGGATGGGATGTGCTTTTCAACCACTGAGATGAAGGCTTTCCCAATACTTTCCCTTTTCCCTATCCTCTAGTCTAGTCGTCCGTCCAAGCCTCTTTTCGAAGTGGTCATCTGTCCACCTAGATCTTTTCTGCATGCGGTCTGGCCAATCAATCACCCTTGGCAAGCACATCCTGGCAAACAGGGTTCACGGTCTGCTACAGTAGTTATCGTCCATGTTGAACTAGTGACCCGGATGCCTTTGACAGATCCTACACCCAAGGTGTCCTCCACATCTGCTTTTCAGATAGAACCTGGCTGCCTGCTGCTGCTGCTCCAGCAGAAAACACAGATTCTGCTGCCCCCTGCTGGACATACGTGCAGATATTTCCACCTACCGGCCAGTACAAATAAGTGTGAGATAAGAACAAGTCTGCTATAAATGAGGAACTCCATAACACTAAAGAGGATGTAGGGTGTAGGCTACAGCAAAATGGGCGTAGCTGAGAGTTAAATGTGGCTGATGTTACACTTTGGACCCACTGATGAAATGACCGAACGTGCCACTAATGTTGCTGTTTGCTGCTTAGTTCACCACTTAGTTGTCATTTATGGTAAACCACTTCTCAAGCGTGAGAAATACACAATCGTTCGTTGAGTCTCGGCTTAAGTCAAACATCTACTGTGAAAAACGTATGTTTAAATGTGCCTTTATTTCTCTCTGAAACATTCATTGTAATAAAGTACAAAATACAGTATGTTTGCACCTATACCCATTTTTGGTTTGTCTACATAAAAACACAGAAAATATAATACACCTGAACACTAAAATAGCAAGACAATGCACAAAAAAGGCTGATTCATTACCAAGGAGACAGAGTACATGATTATTCACTACTATCACAATCCTGCAGTGATATTTATAAAAGCTTTGAATACCTCAACACGGGACAAAGTGAAAAGCTTTTTAGACAGCTGCATATATAATACAACTTCACATTCAGGTACAAGCTTATGACACAAGCTCCTTTGTTTGTGGAATTATCTGGAGATCAGTATTCCACAAATGTACAGTATTCTGATCTCATTTTAGAAGGACAACATGCAATGACAATCTAGACATAACCATTCAGATCAGTGCAAAAACTAGAGCGGTAATAACGGCAGTCATCAAGGACACGTTCTTAAGCAGAATCAGTAGACGTTTGTTCTAGGAGTAGACTGTGCACATCATGAACAGCAGAGTAACAGTCAGTCAGCAGTGCTCTGGATAAGCGACCTAGCCCAGTGTACAGTCCAGTTTCACTCACCTCTGCGAGAGAAAGAAAAAGAAAGAAAGAGAGAAAGAAAGAAAGAAAGAAAGAAAGAAAGAGAGAAAAAAGAGAGAGAGAGAGAGGGGGGGAACTGTCTATCGGACACTCTGGGACATGTGCAGTGGAGTCAGCATCTCCTCAAAGATGGCCCCCTTCACGTTGGAGCCCCGCAGATTAGCCTCCTGAAGGTCACAGCCGGACAGGTCACAGTTCTGTCAGAGGGACGGAGGGAGGAACGTGTGAAAAGCAGAAGAAAAAAAATCAGTCCCCAAAGCCTGCACAGAAAAATCTGCATAATATAAGATACAAGCATAACAGATACACACTTGAAGTTCAGCCTATAATGAATGCATTTTTGCACTATATACTGTATATCTCACGCTGTACAAATGAAGAGACTAATATTTTCTTATTATTACATACTAGTGTTTTATAAACTACCGTAACTTTAACATGCATCGTCAGAGCCAAGTTGCAAAGAACTACACAGAATTGTGAATGTATTGTTCCTTAATTACATAAAACTATCCGACTCTCAGTTTTCATACAAAAACAGTGTTGGCACAGCCATAACCACTCTAAGGTTTTGGACATGGGGGGGGGACAACTGAGGGACCACACACTAAAGCAGACTAATCCAGTCGCATGCAATCCAGATTCCTCTGCTTACCACCAATTTATGGCAAAAACGTTGGTCAGAATTTTGATTAATGACTGTAATTTGACATCAAACCATCTGAGCCTCATATCAACTCCAGATGTGCAAATAACCCATAAAATATGTCTCCAAGATGTGTACATATGGTATCAATGTTTTATGATAATAAAAGTTGGCCATTTACATGCACGCACAGGGATACCTGCCCAACTATTCCGCTTCCTGTTCTCCAATTCTTTTCCGCTCCAAATTCAGATTAAATTCTGATTTGAGTCACTGACCAGTACATAATAACCATTCATGTTTTCTTAAAAGAAGCATTTAAGAGTATTTCAACTCCCAAACCTCAAGGTCTGTCCCTGCAAGTGTGGCCCCTCGTAGGTTACAGTTCTTCAGCTTGGCGTTCTTCAGGGTGGCCACCCGGAGATTGATGCCAGTCATCTGACTGCCCTCCATGTCGACTCCTTTCAAGTTGGCACCTGAAAGAACATCAGTTACAGCGTCACCACACATTACCGACCATGTTTGGCATCATAATGTTTTGGAAATATAGGTCAGCTTGCTTTATAAGATTCAGGCTACATGTGAATGAGTTTTACTTCTCTCACACACACACACACCTTCCAAGTTGGCCTTGAGCCCAGCTGGATCCTCAAAATTGCAGCCTTTCAAGGTGGCACCCTCTGCATTGGTGCACAACATCTTCACACCCTGCAAATTGGCACCCTGGAAACGTGCGAAACCAGCCATTAACATTGCTTACAGCCAAAAATAAATAATGCTATCAAATGTCTCAAGAACTCACAGAATGGAAATTCTGCAGAGAACACCTTCTTTGAATATACACCTGTCTGATTCACAGTATGATGATATCTTTGATAAGCATTGTGTCGCCATTAGGTTTCTAAACATTGATCTAGGATATGAGCTTACCTCTAGGTTGGAGTAGGATAGGTCTGCCCTCTCCAGGTTGGAACCACAGAGGTTGGAGTGTGTGAGGTTGCAGCGACTGAGGTTGGCCATCTTGAAATTAATGTAACGCAGATCAAGACGAGAGAGGTCTGCACCACTGAAATTCAAACCCTGAACAAAGAATGGAAGAGTTAAAGGTAATGCTTTTATTACAGTTTAGTAGCGTTTAATCTCCGATGCTTACACAGTATAGGGATGAGCAGTGGAGGGGGATAACTCTTGACAATTGTACAGTTGATCAGCTCCCACAGAGCAAAGTTTGTATGCTTAGAAAGAGATGTCAGATGTGACATTTGGGAAACGTAAGCATGTTTATGGAGCTAAACACAAGGCTATCTTCACTAATGAGCAGCTCCTAAATCTTTCAAACTGATGCAAACTGAAGTTTTTTTGTGTAATTTAAATTCAGTTTTTTATTTTTTTTCCCCCCAAAACTTCAATGTAGTTATAACACTAAAATGTAACAATCCCATTTGCCAGTGAAATTAACTTGTGCCATATTTAGACTCCAAACAAACTAGACTGGGTAATGTTCTTCCCCATCATGTCAATTTCTGTCATAAGTGTATGACAGCATGTCATATGACCGTCAAATGTCTTTGACTAACTCTATGGCTTCATTCACATTACAAGCCACATTCTTCAAATCCTTTTTTTTTTCTTAGATCAGATTTGCCCAATTTGATGGTCCACACTTGCATTTAATTCTAATGAGAATGCATCAATCTTCCAAAACGTCACACACACCCACATTAGTGCAAACACATATGTGTCAACAGCAAAATGATGCTGCATTCCAAACAGGAAGGTTGTCAGAAATGTATACAAACTAAGTTGTTAGATATTAAAAAAAAAATAATTAAAAAGTAGATCATGACGAAAAGAATCTCCATTAAATCAACATCCCAATGCAAATTCTCTGTACCTGACAGCGTAGCTCAGATTTAGTGGGTGTGGCCAACAGGAAGCGCACCAGCTCTTTGCGGGAGATTGGCGAGTGATCATCAGGTGGCTGGGAATTCTGGGAGAATTCACATAGCAGATCAAAATGAGTGCTACTGAGTCAACAAGACATCATGTTCGGGCAGTTTAGGCCTTTTTCTTACCCTTATTAAGCCCTCCAGCTGTTCAGCCAGCTGCTCCATTCCGAAAAAGCGTGCCTCCTCCAACACACCTAATAACAGCCAGTTACAGTCAGTCAAACAGCTACTGTTTGGGGTTTTGTCACAGGGACATATTGAGTGTGGGCACATATCTGCGAACAATACCCAAATAACTGGCACACTTACCCCGGAGATTGATCCCCTCATTGATAATTAACTGGCCGTGTCTGAGGTAGTTGAGGATGGGCTCAAAGTAGTCTGGACTGCGATCAATGAGGTATGCACCTTGGTCATCTTGCTTGTTTCCCCAAACATCTAGCGCGAACAGACATAAAGGACCAAAACCACAGACTCTCGCCTTTAATTATGTTGAGGATCAAAAACAAGCAAAATGGCTTCATTGGAATGCTATGGGCCACTTATGTCTTACCTTTTTCTCGAAACATATGAGCCAACATACTGTCTGGCTCCTTGCTTACCAAAGTGCTCCTGAAACAAAAAAAGAGATATATTCGGTGTTTTCAGTGTGCACTGTGCAGGGTGTTAAATATGAAGTTACTTTGTTACAGTGTTAGTTATGGAATGGAAGGCAAGTGGGTAGGTGTCTGCCTGGGCTCTAACCAGTTAGGCTACTGTTGGCAGTGAAATACCTTTACCTGGTGGTGGTGAAACAACGTCCACCAACATTCAGGGTCAACCAGTCAGTGTGCGCCTGGATGGGGAAATCTCCATGATCCTCAAAATCTTCTTGTGGATCTAGACACAGATGACAGAAGGTCTACTAGGTACACTCTTCAAGTTTCTATTTAAACATGCTTTAAAAACCAAGTTAGGGAAAATACACAAAAGTATAAGTCTCACCAACAAAACTATCTCCCTCTGACACATAAAGGACATCATCATCCCTGAAAAAAAGGATCAATATATGAAAAATGAGGAACACTTTAAAAACTATGTAACCAACAGAGATGGAAGTAGCCGAATACAATGTTACTTCACCTTACTAGGGCTATGTCGTCAATGAGGCCTCCCTTCCCGTTATAAATGTTCGAAGCTTTGATACCAAGTTTGCTGCTTGCTACTGAGAGTAGGTCGACTAAAGTCCCATACACAGCCACAACCTGACAATGAACCATTGAAATGTATCAAAATTAGTATTTCCAGGAAACGTTTCATAATGAAAGCAGCTCTATATCACAACATGATTCTTAATTGGTGAAAGATATGATGAAGACAGCCTGCTGGTGTTTGGCTTCCTCTATTTCCCCTCTTGTATAATAGCATGAGCAAATACTTAACAATAACTTGTTTATAAACATATATTATGTTGAAAACACGAAGACATGTTTATTATGCATGTTTTGATAGCCTGGTGTTAAATGCAACTTCAACGGATTATCTACGGCTAGTTTGTATTTCGAATGAAGAACAGGAAACGGTAAAAATTACACACCTTGCCATTGCTGGAAGTTCCATTTACAAAGAGCGTCACTCTCCGCATCACTTGTGGATTTTCAGTGTTAAATGGGCTACAAGAGTCGGCAGAAGCTGAGACCTTTAACATTAATTAAAGGCGTAGGTTTACCATTCATAACCAGAAATCACCTAATACTAATGTTTTCCAAGAATACCTAGCAAGCTAGCACTATTTGCTACTGGGAGGCCCAGACTATGGTTACCACCCACTCACACCAGCAACTGAACGAAACACAAAAAGGACGTGTTCACAGCGATCACGACTGCGCAGATATTTTCGCCCTCCTAGCTGCTGCTGCTGTTCTGTTCCTAGATAGGCACAGACTCATTCAACTTCATGAAGCGCTGCGCAGCTGGCTGAACGCGATGCATGCTGAATAATAGGCCTAATTAAAAAAAAAAAAGGCTATGGAATCTTATAACATTTTGGGATATACTCAATATACAATACTCTTGTGTAATATAGCCTATTGGAAATAATTCATAATTCATCATTCATAATTCATCATTCATAACAGTGACCTTAGCCTATGAAGAGGTATTAGGCTACATATTGTTACATTGAGGGTAGGCTAGAGGCATTATTGAACATCAGAAGTAGGCTTGCATACCATATACATCACTTTTCAGTAAGGGATGGTGAATTCATGGTTTCTGGGAATAATCTGCGAAACATTTTTCTCAGTGGAAAGGTTCATGTGAATGCCACTTCCTCAGTGTGGGAAAACAGGGAACTTGCTTCAATTGTAGCCCTTGTGAATTTTCATGTAACTTGACACTTGAGAGCAGCATTTCCTTCTTTCACAAGCACCTCGAGGTATATTGTTTTTGCGCAAGTTTCTTTATTTATTATTAATGTGCATGCTTCAATCTTGCAGTGCCTTTCCCACATTCTGATTGCAAAGCAGGTAGTGCTTGTAGTTGGAAGGACATCATTACTGGGGGAATTCTCATTATTCCCAGATGCCAGAATGCAACATGAATCATGATCACAATGCATCAATGCATGCTGGTTAGAAATGTTGTCCAACTTTGGCAGGATGCCACCAGGATGTCACCATATCACATGACCAAGATGTTGAGGGAACAAGTGGCCTGCAGTCAACTTGCTCACCTTTGGTCACACCTATGGAACAACTTCAGTAGCAATTGTCGACTTTTTCTTATTTATAGGGGTGCTCAAGCAATTAATTTCAGCATCCCTGAAAAATAAAATAAAACAGTGTTTCGACTTCTTCGGCAACAAAGAACAAACGCCACAAGATTGGCCATTGTTTTTACTGATACAGGAGGTTATTTACATCCAATTCCGTTATATGCTCTCCAATTGTTGGAAACTAGTGTTCTGCAAATTATCATCATTAAATATTGCAAAAAGCAAATATCATGGCTTGATCCAATTTTTTCAAACATTTATTTATTTAAACATTTACATGAACAATCTTTCATTCTGACTGAAATCATTCTGATTGAACATTTAGGTGCAAGGGTTTACATGATGTGACCTAACAAAAATCTGATTTTTACGTGGGCTGACACACTTAATTGAAACAGCTGTGTGACATGTTATGCACACGTCATGCATTTCATACAGGCATGCAGGAGGATGTTCATTGGTAGCAGAGAGCCTGTTTGGCATGTGCATGTACTACTTGCAGATACAGTATACACATAATTTGTAAGCTACAGCACAGTTGACACCGAAAAATATCAAGTTGGCAATACGTGTCAAGCGATGAAAAGTGTTTTACTCATTTTGTGGGTAATGTTGCACAAAACGGCATATTGAAGAGTATAGGTAGCAAGTTGGGAAAGTGCTTTTGTCTCACCTTGACATGACACCAAGTGAATGAAGTGAATGTTAGGTTTGTAAAGATATTCAGTTACATAAAAAAATGTTATACTTGCTTGTATTAATTGGACTGTGAACACTGCTAACCTGTGCAGGTGAAAGGCAATTCAAAAAAATCTCTCACGCTAGTCACTCAAAAAGGGAAAAAAGTTCTGCTACTAAATAGTTTTCATTCATTATTTTGTTAAGATTTGAGATTAAGCAATTGATTGCAATGTCATAGGTTTCTTAGCATTATGTTTTTTTAAACTCATTTATTTCAACACGCCAACCTACAAATTCAACCGCGTATTGTGATAATCTATGTAAAAGGAGATATACATTTAAGTAAATTCGAGATAATCAATTGGTCTGTCACGCCATTTACAGATGTCTCTTGTCCATGGAAGACAGTACAGATTAATTCAGACAGCAGTCATTAATTTATTTATTATATTGAATTTACAAAATGAAAAGTAAAAGCAACAGTTGAAGAAACAGTTTTGTACATTTTAGTCCTTTTGTGACTTTTTTTTCTCTTTTTTGAATAGCAATCCACTGTACACAAGGCTGATGAACAGTTTACCTTTTTAAAAAAACAACAAAGCATTTTCTGATGTTCCAATGCAGACACCAGAGTAAGGCGAATCTAATTATCGGACAGAATGGGACTGTAAATAACCTTCTGCTGCACCCCAACGGAAAGCAACCCACATCTGCCAAACATTTTATTTTTTTTACCCAAGCCTGAGCAGGGCTCAGACACTGAATTGGAAACTCACTACATTGTGCTTCCGCATACTTCCAACATGGTGCACCACCTTACAGCACGTCAACTGTCTTCTTAGTGTGATTCCATCTTCTGCACGTGTGTTTCAGTGATGAATTCAGTGAACAGTGAACATGTGGTCATACAACCCTGACTGGGCCTACTGTAAAGGATGCGAGTGGACAAGTAAAATATGGAAACACTGTAATAACCATTCAAAGGCAGTTTGACAATTTCAATCTCACATCAAGCCAATGATGAGGGGGGTGACCAATCACAAATGAGAAAATAAGGTTGAATTCTCTAAAAGATAATCTTAAAGCCCAGTGGAGCATTGTGGCCAGTTGTTGTTGCCAACTATGCCAATATTTGAACATTCAGACAAAAAAAATGGATAATTTCATGGTTCATCCTTTTTATCGCCGATTGCTCAGTCTGAGTTGCTGACATCTAATACATGAGAATCTTCATATACCCAATTCTGGGACACCTTAAAACCATCAGTGCATCACTGAGGTGAAACCATTACAAGTTCAAACTTTTACAACAGCATGCTCTGCTATGGTAGACAGTACATCTGCTCAAGTTTCTAGAAGAGTCAACGCTACCTACCAACTATGTTATTTCTCTTCTCATGCTATTCAGATGTTCTCAACTGGAGTGGTATCAGCCTTGATACAGTCAAAGAGAGAAACATGGAGAGACACAAGACCACATAGCCTCAATAGTGTCCTTTACAGAAAACTGGAGCAGTGGTAAACAATTGTTTCTTACTGCAGATTTCTCATTGTTCGCGCACAGTAACCATTTTGACAAGCAAAGAGAAAAGACAAATTTAAACTGATTTCTACTTTCGACATCCACAGGGTGTCATCAAACTGATGACTGGGGAAGGATACACTGAGAATCCTCTATATTTTGGAATGAAATTATAATAAGAGCATAAAATATTTGCCTTCATGTTCATTAGACTGGATGATATGATCCTATCTCACAGGGCACAGTAAATAGTGTGTAATAAATACCTTTTGCGTAACGCATAAGCACTGCCCTTTGATAAATGGACAAAACAAAAACAGTTACCAATATTCACTGATGCCCCTTGAAAGCCTTTTTTCTTAAGTTTGATGGTCGTGGATGGGGTGCAGACCTGTCTGAGAATGCAATGCCTGCCCATATCCTTTTCCCAGTCCTGGCAGGAGTCCCAATAAGAGGGGTCAGAGATGGGGCAACAGAAGGCATGCCTAGCTGCGATGAGGGGTCCAGCAAACTCCCCGACCAGAAGGACAAGAGGGGGAGAGTCTGGGAGTTTAAAGCTAGGATGGAGGGTGGGGTGGGGTGGAGTGGGGGGTGAAACTATAGGCATGAGGGGTAGCTGGGGACTTAGTGCAATTTTTCCACATTAAAAGGTCTTCCTATGGATGGCACGGGCACGGTCTTCTTCATACTCCTTCTTGGACACCCACATTTTCTTGAAAGTATCCAATGAAGCAAGGATGGATCCCCTGAAGAAAAGAAACAGCACAATATTAGATTGTCTGTCATATGAGCTTTTATGTGCAATGCAGATACATGTGTCATCTTGCCACTCCCAACATGTACTTGCAGTGTAAGTACTTTACTTTATCTTGCAAATAAATAACACCTCCTCCCATTGGGAAATACAGTATATGAGCCATAAACTACAGAGGATATTACACAAAGCCAGTGGCTTTAACTGTCATTTTCAACTGCGACAAAATCCACGGTGAATCATGGCAAACACCATAAAATTAGACCCCTTGACAAGTGGGGATACACATGGAATCTTACCCTATCCATGTGGAATACAGTCTCTCCTGTGGCGCAGAAATCTGTTGTAAACACATTAGTTCACATTAAGAACCAAAAGATAAAACACACAAAATACAGTTGCCATTGATCATTGCATAAAGCAGTTACAAGTAACCTTCTCAATTGAGTTACTTTACCTTTATTTTAACATCTTTGGGTGCAAGCTTTTTCACCTCACTCAACAACCGGTCCCCAAAACCTGTTGAAACAAGAGAGAAAATAAATGGCCATAATTACACCAAGAGGCTACTTATACATAATAGATGTTGATTGAATATGACTAAAAACCTACTTATCGGCATGTGCTCAAATTGTCAGAGCTGAGTTATTTACCTTTCAGGAGTGTTGAACCTCCAGACAGGACTATGTTGGAAAAGAGTGTGCGTCTCAGGTCCATGTCTGATTTCTGGATAGCAAATGCCAGCACTTCATGGATGCCCTCACTTTCATCTCCAATCAGGTCGGGTCGGAACAGGAGCTCAGGAGCACGGAACCGTGCAGGCCCAATCTGGAAAAAACAGAACAGATTAGAGTTCTGATCCATGACATTATAGTGTCATTTTTAAGATGTAAAAAACAGTGGGTGGTTTTGGTGTAAGGGGAGAGCTTTTGTCTCTCAGTATAAATGTATGTTTGTCATGTATGTTTTTCTTGAGGCCTCCTTGAAAATGAAAGGTCACATCTCAAGGGGTTTTTCTCTTAATAAATTACAATTAAATTACAAGAAGTGCTGAAGAGTGCTGCCAAATCAATTGATCAATCGTTACCAAAAGATGACAAAGACACCATTACTCACATCCAAAGTGCTCCCATCAGGAAGGGTATATTGTGCTTTCTCTGTCTCAAGTGTTTCATCCTTCTGGGGGTTCAGGGACAGGTAACAAGCTCTCTGCAATCACAAACGTGCATTTTTTAAATATATATATATAACACACTCTTTTAGAAGCTGTTAAGAAACTCAAAATTCATGTGGAAGAAAATCGATAGGACAAATACACAGCTGGCAAAGGTCTTCTGTACCTCTTTGATGGTGCGCACCACCTCAAACTCAGCTGAGGTGTGGAAGTCATAACCTTCCTTGCGCAGGAGCAGACGCAGATAGCGGGAGACATCACGCCCAGCGATATCTACCCGCATGATGGAATGCGGGATAGCAAAACCCTCATAAATGGGCACAGCATGTGTCACTCCATCCCCTGCATCTAACACCACACCAGTTGTACGGCCTGTGGCATACCTATAAAAATCAGCATGAATTTAACAAATGAAAATGTAACTACTTAACGGTTGAATAATACAATATATAATTCTTTTAGAAACATTACTCACAAGCTAAGAACTGCCTGCATAGAGATGAAAAGGGCTGGAACATTGAAGGTCTCGAAGAACACCTCAGCTGCGCGCTCACGGTTTTTGCTGGGGTTCAGCGGTGCCTCAGTAAGCAGTACAGGATGCTAAGAAAGTAGGTTAAAAGCAACAGCATCATCACCACCTTCCAATAAGCACAGGATATAGTGATAGACAAATCTGTAGACATTGAGACATTCTGAAATCCAAACCTCTTCAGAGAAGGTCTGCAATTGCTCCTTGGAGTAGACATATTGCCAGATGCGCTCCATGTCATTCCAGTCCTTCACAATGCCATGCTCCATAGGATATCGCACAGACAACAAACCTCTGTGCTCCTGTAATATCACACAATTAAGGGTCACCTTATTTTCTGCACAAACATCAGTGGCTACCATACTCACTAACATGACTGGAATGCACACAATTAGGAATGCATACAATTAGGTAGTGATAATACAGATCAGCTATTCAGTAGGATTCAGTACAGTTACCTCAGCTTTAGGTCCGATAAATATATCCCCTTCCAGGGCACCAGCCATAACTCGAACATGCTTTGGACGTCCCACACTGGATTTAAACAAGAAAGAGCAGAAACGTTATGTTGTGTGAGGGCAGGAGAGAGAGAGCGATTATATAATAGACCCTGGCTAACAACACTGTGTGCATAATATGCATATAACTTACTAATTTGGGAAGCAGTATTTGGGGATCTGGTCTCCTGCAAAGCCAGCTTTGACGACACCAGAGCCCTGTAAAAACAGAATAAGAATTCAGGGGAAGCACAGGACTGGGATGTGACAAAAAGCAAGCTGAAAGGAAGTCACTGTGCAGCAGATATCCTCTTGAGTTAACACACTTGGACTCTTTAAGCCATCAAGCACTCCCCTCTCACATTCAAGTCATGAGACAGAGCCTGAGGAAAGAGTACACACAACGCCTTTGCCTGGTCAAATGGCAACAGACCTGGTTGCTTTCTCCGACTGACAAAAATAGAAAACTAAGATTATTTTGACGCGTTTAACTTCTTAATTTTCTGCACGAGAAACGGTGTTCAATTAAATCTTCCAAACGAGGGAAAATAACACTTGTTTTGCAGAAAAGTTTGATCATAGTGACCCTGCAACATACTATTTCTTTGCCTATTTCTTCAAAGGATACATGACAGAAAAGATACAGGCCTATATTAAAATGTCACAGAACAGAAGAGCATCCATCTGGGCGAGCTGATTTGATCAGATATCGAATTCATTTGACAAAATTGTGTACTAAATGTTATATTTGCAAGATGACTCTAATGTTATGCAGTTCTTTGACAAGAGGGAATGTGACTTGTATCTTGGCTTTAACCAAGACAGACAAACGCCTGACTGGCAAGGCGGGGTTCAGACAGCTAAGGACTTGCTAGCCATTTTAGCTAGCAACAATAACAGTATGATAATCACTGTTAGCTGGAAGGCTACAGAAAAGCACTAGGCTAGTCGGCTTGCTTGCTGACGTTAACGTAAGCTATCCAGTTCATATTAGCTGCAGGAGGCTAATGTCCCAGCTACTGAGAAAACACCCACTGTTCCTTCACACCACTGCAGAATCGTTGATGCTATTACGTTATATAACGTTTTATGCCGATGTTAACAGTTGACTACTGATTGTTAAGACTATAATGACAACCGGCTCGTTTGCAGAAAAGGGCAATGCTCCCCACTACACCAGTCAGATACCTAAATATGTTAACTAGCCTGCAAAAAAAGCGCCTGTCACAGTTTGGCTAGTTGGCTTAGCAAGCTAACGGCTTTCCTCGAACAAATACCATACGCCGGATGACATGGAACTACAAGAGAACGTAATTGTTGATTAAGCCGATTTCAAATGGCAGGACACATTACTAATTATTGTCGATGCACACACTCCACACGTCCAGTAACGATGATTTAGTGAACTAGCATGGTATCCTATCCTTGCTTTTTTGAAACAATGATCGACACAATACAATGGTTATTCAGCATGCTAGCCTCGGCTACTTCGGTTGCTAGTAAGGGTGTGGATGGGTGACATCATACTTACATTATCAATCACAACCGGCTGGTTAGCTATAATGTCATAAGACTCCATGATAGTCCAACTGGTTTGTATATTCCTCGGTGAACGTTGTATGCTCAACCAGATTAACGGTTTTATTCATGAAAATGTCGCCAACTCTGTTGGACTCGGGCTAGCGGCCAGCGGCTGTCTGGCTGTGTTGTCAACCTAACTACAAGCGAATAGCAAAGGTAGGCGAACCAGGGTTGACAGACAGTCAACACACCCAATCGGCTTGCTAGAAAATAATCCTCACTGTGGAGCACCAATCATCGGGTGGGCAGAGATAGATGATGTTTCTGTGCGTTTTTAAAATCATAAATTTGACTGTCTGTCTGTGGTAAAAATAAGAAGGCACAATATACAACAATAATATTATTGATAATAATAATGATTATAATAATAACAATTATTATTGTTATTATAAAGATCCCCATCTACTTATGGCCCACAAATCAAAATGCACCTGCGGCCTTTTCGACCTCTAACGTTAGACATTCTCTGCCTAAGAATAGTTAGCTTATTAATAATGTATTGGTGGTTATCATTGGATCTTGGACTGGACTAGAAAACGATAAATTGGCTGATACCACCAGCAAACAAAACGGGCTGCTTCTCCTTTAAGAGAGTGCTAAACCGGAAACAAAACTGTTTGCAGTGGTGTAACGTCAGCTCTGGTAACGTTATGAACAAGTTGACAAGTCAAAGGATCGGTTTACTTCGATGTGCTTAAAATTAATCTTTATAAACAACATCGCTCTGAGGACACGTACTGCTCGTAGGTAGCACTAACATCCTTTATTAGTCGCTGAATCAACCTTTGGTTGTAGCAATATACTGAAGGGCAGATTGACAAACCTTTCAATTTGGGCCATTCGCTGGTAAACATTAGCTGGCTAGTTGTCTGCTGTCTGTCAAATGGGCTGTCAAGCAGTCTTTAGCAATAAAATTATGTCACCTTCCATTTCAGACTTTGTAACCTAAGCTGAATGTAATTATATCGACATTTTGTGTACAGATGGCTGTCACAAGCTCAGGAAAGGAACTATGTATCGATAGCATTATCTAACGTTAGCAATGTTAGAGAGAAAGTTCATGTGTAATCAACTATTTTTTTTTATACTTACAGAAATTAGACGTCCAATAATAATTCAATCAATTAGTTGCCATCAATTTCAACTGTTATGTTAGACTCATATCCTAATGGACCCAACATTATTAAATGTACGTTACTTTAGGCTTGATACATGCCTAAGTCGACATTTAACGAGAATTTTGCTGATGGTTCTAGCAGCTATAGGCTAGTCATACCCTTAATGAAGACATTCAACAATATTAGTGTTGCCTAAAGTTAGCTCTGGAATAGTTGGATCACTAGGATGTGTTTTTATTTCTCCTCAGACGAGTAAAGCTTAAGCTGACTGACTCATGTGTCAACCCAAACACCCAAGCTGACACAATATGGCCTGTACAGAGGAACCCCCAGAGAAGTAAGATATTGCACAACCCCTCGTGTGAAGATATGTATCACAATATTGTTAAAGGATGTATGAAAAATACATGTTTAAATATAGCAAAGAACATTGTTTTTAGTAGTGGTATATAGCAGTAGTAGTAATAGTAGTACCAGCCTTGTAGTAGTTGTAAAGTTGACCTAGGTGTTGGTAGTCCAGTCGTGTTGGTCGTGGTGGTGTTGGTGGTGGCAATAAAATTGTATTTTATATAGAAAACTAGAGGGAAACTTAGAGGGAAGAGTGCAGACCTCCGCAAAAACAACAACAACAACAAAAAAACAAATGCGCTGGGATTATCTCCCGATGTTAATATAAATAATGAATGATTCTGTTCTAAAATGTAATGGGTTCTTCCTTCACCCAAGCTACCCCTCCACAAAGTTCCATGAATGTCGGCCCAGTAGTTTTTGCGTAGTCCTGCAAAGAAATGGCACTGAAAATATAACCTCCTTGGCGGAGGTAATAATCACTCTTGTTTACATGATTTTTATATACTGAACTTTTTTAAAAAATATATTTTTTTAGTTATTGTTTCTTCTCTTTTTCAGTTTTTGTATTGACCACTATTGACAGCATTGAGCGCTTGTCCACTTGCCTTTGGCTGAATAACCCAGTCTTCCCATTCCACCTGCAGGCACTGCTGGGTATGCTTTGCCACAGAGCGGGAGGACCGGGTGGCAGAGTGGGTGAGCCCCTGTCGGTGTAGAGGCTGCACCAAGTGGATCCATCAGAACTGTCTGCAGCGCTGGCTGGATGAGAAGCAGAAGGGCAATGGCGGTGGTGCTGTCAGCTGTCCACAGTGTGGCACTGAGTACCGCATTGTCTTTCCCAAAATGGGTACGTATGTCAAGTTAATTATATTTGGGCAGTGCATTTGGCTGGCGACTACGCCGCTCCGTCTAGCATCTTTTGTTTTATGTTTCTTGTTTGTCTGTCTGTTTGTTTTACAGCACTTTGGTCAACTGTTGTTGTTTTTTAAATGTGCTATACAAATAAATTGACATTGACTTTGACATTGAAATAATGAAGGTACTTTTATTTAGAAACACTGAAAAAACAGTATTAGTATTCATTTGTTTGTAAATGTGCTTCTGTGCTTGCAGCAGGTCGCCAATAAGTTTGGCATCTGTTTTTGTTTTCCGTAGGCCCATTAGTGTACTTCCTGCAGCAGGCTGACAGAGCTCTGTCCAGAGCCAGTCCATTTGCCGCTGCAGGCGTGGTGGTTGGCACCGTCTACTGGTCAGCCGTCACCTATGGAGCTGTCACTGTGATGCAGGTACATGTGCGCATGTCTCGATGATTGTGTGTTTGCTTGTCTGCTTTTGCTGTCTTCTGTATACCTGGAATCAAATGTTTGAAGACCCAGCGCATCAGAGAGAGTATCTTCCCTCCTAGCTCTTCCAACAACTGAACATGCTTAATCTAAACTTGACTATCTCTCTTCTGGAACTGTCTCTCGATTATATGCCAGTAGTATTTATGGCTAAACTAACATGTCCTTGTCACATTGTACCTTGATAGTCAGTTTGGATTAAAAAAAGCATCAGCTACATGACTTAACGCAATGTAATGTAAATGTAACCTCTCTGAGACTTTTCAGCTTTTTGCTCTGCAGGTAGTAGGCCATAAAAAGGGCTTGGACGTGATGGAGCGTGCCGACCCGCTGTTCCTGCTCATGGGTTTGCCCACCATTCCAGTCATGCTGGTCCTAGGGAAGATGATTCGCTGGGAGGACTATGTGGTGCGGCTCTGGCAGCGACACTCTGCCAAGCTTAATGGCCTTGTCCCTGGTATGGCTTCACTCAACAATGCACCAAGTCAATGAAAGATCTATACAGAGTTTATACAGCTTTAGTATAATAGTATGAGTAGTCAAGTATATGGATATTTCTATTGTTGTGCTATTGTTTGCATGATCATTCTGTCCATATTCATTTTTCATGGGTGACCCGAGGACTTTGTTTTATACGTAAGGGATAACATAATGAATGCTGCCTCCACTTTACATTGGGGTCTTGTTTTCCCTGTTGGGACTTATTTTCCGATAATGACCAGTGGACAATACATTGTCCCAACCTTCGAAGGCTGAGAAGTTCCATTCATCTGAATAGAACTTTCTGCAGCACTCTGAAGAGCCGTATAATAACTTATAATACTTACATGTTTTTTTTTTTACTTTGTTGTATCACAGGGTGACAAATGTAACATATTCATGTATGCATTGTCTTGAGGTGAGCTACAAGTATAGACAAGCATATAAACTGAACTAACTCAAAGCAAGACTCATAGGAAGACCTAGTTCCAATTAGGCAGTGTTTTCCTATTGTGTAAGGAGCAGGGTCATTCAATGGCATCAATTCCGAGACAACAGTAATAGATCAAATGGAAAGACAAATTGTAGGCATTAGACTGTTCTCATTGAAAGGCTGAATATAGATATTGATCTATTTTCTTCAAAGAAGTGGGTGTGGAATATAGCAGAGTTTCAGTCAAAGTCGGCTGATTGATGACTGCCAACTGAAAAATCTATGTAAAATATGGAAAGAAAGTGTCGACTTAATGAAGGACCACGTCTAATGTGATGGTGTACCTAGACATCTCTAAACAGTCTGATGAATAGAAGATTAATAGCAGGCCTCTGGTAGGCTGGGTGAACCCTGGGGAGTTTGAATTTCGCCCGGCAGCTCAGGCTGGAAACCAGCAGATCTAGATCCTCTGCTTACTGCCAGAACCTTTGGCTCCGATCAGAAATGGCCATACCCTAGTCCTGGCACGCTATTGGCCGGTGACGTGACGATAACGAAATAAGCAGTAATGAAACGAAAGCAGCAGCCGCTGTCGCTTCTGTTTTGGAAGATGTTAAAGGCAAGTTTTCTTTTAAAACAGAACAAAAACTTGCCCTGGAACAGTTCATACAGCAGAAGGACGTGTTTGCGGCTTTGGTAGGCTAAACGTTTAATATACCAACTAGCCCCGCTCGTGGCAATTGCGTACGGAGTCATTTGAACGATGCCCATTGATCACGCCTCTTTTGCAGTAGAATCAAAGTGCAGCCTCCCCAGACTAATGTTCAATCTTAAAAGATTGAGCTTAGTATGGTGAAAACCAGACTAGGCCTCTGGTGCTTAAAATAGGCATTTATTTTCTGACTGACAGTAAGGTCATTTTTAAAATGGCTTTGCAGTTGCCTGTAGTAGCATATGGACAGTTTTGGAAATCATGGTTTGAAAGGGTTGACCGTTATGTCAACAGAACTATTAATTGGTCCATATTACTTGCTATTGGTACATTGGTCTTGCTCCTGTCCACTCTCCTCAGGAAGCCCTGTGGTATGTGTTTTGTTTTCACATCTCTAATGTACCTTTGTGTGTGTATGCAGGTCTCGGGCGGACTCTGCCCCGTATGCCAGCAGATGGGGGCTACGGAGGAGACCATGTGTCCGTGTCGCGCACCCTGTGTGGAGCCCTCATCTTCCCCTCCATCGCCAACCTGGTGGGCAGGCTCATGTTCCGCAGGGTCACCTCCAACCTCCAGCGCACAATCCTAGTGAGTAGAGGGGGGAGGGAGACATGTCATGCCATTTCCCCAGGCTGTCTATCTGTCTGTCTGTCTAGCTGTCGGCCTGTCAGGGTTTTTGTTGTGCTTTTGACGCCCAGGTTCTGAAGCTGTCAATGCTCTTGCCTACAGGGAGGCATTGCCTTTGTTGTGATTAAAGGGATGCTGAAGGTGTATTTCAAACAACAGCAGTACCTCATCCAGGCCAACCGTCACATCCTTGACTACCCTGCTCGGGAGGAGCGGGCAGATGATCACAGCGAGGAAGACAATGAGGACAGTGGAAACGAGTAGAGACAAGAAGGCCTCTTCACTGCAGTCTCCATCTGTTTCCCTGGGTTCTACTGTAAAAACTCCATAACCATCATAAACAGAAGCAATCATGGAACTGTTTCAGTTGCAGTAACATTATTATTATTCATTGTAAAAGCCCATCAGAAATTGTTGCCTATGGCCATTTATGTAGACTGTAGAGATAGTAGATTATTTGATTTTATTTTGAGATTTCATTTAATAAACTTATATGATTGTTGAGTGCCTTTTTGTCTCATAATTTCCACACAGTTTTCTGTGCATGCTGAATTCATGACATCACATGTCACATTACTGTCTCGCAATTAAAGCAATTCAACTCACTCTCTTAACGCAAAAACTTACTCCAGAGTAGTCATTTTATGAAATTATTTTCTATCATATGCTCACTCTGAAAAATGTGAGATTAGTCGAGTCTACACATTACTCAAAAATGCAATGCTGTGAAAAAGTATTTGCCCTCTTCTTGATTTCTTCTATTTTTGCATATTTGCTATGCTTAAATATTTTAGATCATGCAACTAATTTTAATAAAAGATAACGTGTGAGTACACAAACAGCGAGAACACAAAATACAGCTTTTAAATTATAATTTCATTTATCATACAAATACATTGAAAATAGATGCATTTATTTTTACTGTAACTCACCTAAGGATTACTTGCACTTATCCCTTTACTAATGTTTGAAACTTGGTATCCACTCCAGCACGTGCAGGTGTAGTCTCCAATGGTGTTGTTGCAGACTGAGTTTGGACTGCAGACTGACGGGGTCTGAAGGCATTCATCTATATCTAAAACAATTGGATTGAGTCGTTAAGCAAACAATGGCTAAAGTCTAAACAACAGTGCTCACATGAATAGTTCATAACTGTTTGATTGCTTGGTCATACTGCCATTTGCTAAGTATCCTATTTATGGTCCCTATATTGGAAATTGCCTGCATTTCTTTTCTTTTTCCTTTGAATTGTTGTTTTTTCTATCTTTACCTCCGCCAAGGAGGTTATGTTTTCATCGGTACCGGCGTCTGTCTGTCTGCTTGTTAGCAAGATAACTCAAAAAGTAATGGATGGATATCGATGACATTTTCAGGGAAGGTCAAAAATGGCCTAAGGAAGAAACAATTACATTTTGGGAGTGATCCCAAAAACTCAAAATAATAATTTGAGTTTTCATATATATACACAGTCAAGGCAGAATTTAAAACAAGGACCTATTTAATGTTAATATAGAATATGTTAGAGTGATTACAAACATTGATTGTAAACACTTATTGGTAGATCTTCACTGTTGACACTATATCCACTCAAGCATGTACAGCTGTAGTCTCCAACAGTGTTGATGCAGACTGAGTTTGGACCACAGATTGATGGAAACAGAAGACATTCATCCATATCTAAAAAAGGGAGGAGAAAAAACACACTTTTGAAATGAATATTTCAGACAGATATAATGAGACACTTTGCTGCCTTTAGAATTTTTTTTACCATAGCACTGGTTATTACCAATTAGGGACTGATTTACAGAGCTTTCTTGATATCCTATCTGACAGCAACAGTTGTAGCTTCCATTGTTATTGGTACAGTTTGAGTTGGGACCACAAAGGTTTTGGATCTCCATACAATCATTTATATCTGAGAAGGTTCTCAACATCAAAGTACATGGAGAATGAAACCAACACTTCAGCATGATGAAAGATTCCAAATACCATTGTGTTGAAGTAGTTTCCAATAGTGTTGTTGCACATAGAGTTGAGCAGTTTAAGACTTTTTACCATTTTTTACCATTTTTTAACAGCCCAAAACAGATCACTTCAAAATGTTTAAACTGCCAGATTGTCATATTGGAATCCTGCAATCAGATGCCAATCAGATTGCTGGATTCCAACAGCCAATCAGATTGCAGGATTCCAAAAGCCAATCAGACTGCTGGATTCCAACAGTTAATCAAATTACAGGATTCTGGAAGCCAACCAGACTGCAGGATTCCAAAAGCCAAGCAGATTGATGGATTCCAGCAGCCAATCAAATTGCAGGATTCTGGGAGCCAATCAGATTGCTGGATTCTCATAGCCAATCAGATTGCAGGATTCCAACAGCCAATCAGATTGCAGGATTCTGTGAGCCAATCAGATTGCAGGACTCCAACAGCCAATCAAATTGCAGGATTCTGGGAGCCAATCAGATTGCTGGATTCTTACAGCCAATCAAATTGCAGGATTCTGGGAGCCAATCAGATTGCAGGATTCTGGGAGCCAATCAGATTGCAGGATTCCAACAGCCAATCAAATTGCAGGATTCTGGGAGCCAATCAGATTGCAGGGTTCTGAGAGCCAATGAGATTGCTGGATTCTCACAGCCAATCAGATTGCAGGATTCCAACAGCCAATCAGATTGCAGGATTCTGGGAGCCAATCAGATTGCTGGATTCCAACAGCCAATCAAATTGCAGGAATCTGGGAGCCAATCAGATTGCAGGATTCCAGCAGCCAATCAAATTGCAGCATTCTGGGAGCCAATCAGATTGCAGGATTCCAGCAGCCAATCAAATTTCAGCAGTGTTGTGCATGAACGAGTTCAAAAGAACGTGTTCATTGAACACGCTCATTTTTCTGTGAACTCTGAACTGAACGCAACACATTTGTAAATAATGAATTTGAACGTGAATTCGCTCAGATTTTGGGAAATGAACGACGAACGTCACTGTTGATGTCCAATTAAATGTTACAGAATTTATTTTGTCCTGAGAAGTCGAGTGACACTATCTGCTGGCAATTCAGAAACAGTATGTCATTGTCACACTCACTGCCCACGAGCGCCACTCCTAAAAACTACAGCTTTGCACTACCTTACTACATTACCCATGATCACGTTACGCATGATGCATTGTACACAGAACCGCTGCTAGGCCTATATGAATGCAATCGCGGAAAGATTCTGCACTTGTCAGTGATGATAGAGGGATGCATAACGTGTTCAAAGAGCCCTACAATATGTCACTGATCCATCTGGTAAGGTAATGCAGCAAGGCAGCCTCCTCCATACCCCCGGTGTAAAAACTACACTCTTCTGCCGTCAGGCATGCACAGCTGACGCATTTATTATTAATTATTAATAAATGCGCGGCCGCATTTATTAGGCGTCGGTATCTGCCATAGACCTAAAAGAAATGTATCTGCCCAGCGAAATAAAGCCCAATTTACGCAATTCTCAATTAGATGAGAACAACAGGTGGCTGTAGCCTATATTCCGTCAGAAACAGATTTTCATTCAAATGAACTGAATTTGAACTAGTTCAAAATTAAAAATGGTGAACTATGAACGTGAACAGTTCACTTTGCACGTGTGTGAACTGAACTTTGAACTAGTTACTGAATAGTGTGAACGTGCACAACACTGAATTTCAGCATTCTGGGGGCCAATCAGATTGCAGGATTCCAGCAGCCAATCAAATTGCAGGATTCTGGGAGCCAATCAGATTGCAGGATTCTCACAGCCAATCAGATTGCAGGATTCTGTGAGCCAATCAGAATGCTGGATTCTCACAGCCAATCAGATTGCAGGATTCCAGCAGCCAATCAAATTGCAGCATTCTGGGAGCCAATCAGATTGCTGGATTCCAACAGCCAATCAAATTGCAGGATTCTGGGAGCCAATCAGATTGCAAGATTCCAACAGCCAATCAGATTGCAGGACTCTGATTAGGCCACTCCAAAACCTTAATTTTGTTGCCCAGGCCCTGAAGCAGCCCCAGACCACCACACGACCACCGACATGTTTGACTGTTGGTACGATGTTCTTACTGGCCCGCCATGCCATTTTATATGGCCCAAGGTCTGATTTTAGCTGACAGTTTTAGCGTATTGGCATACACTGCAATACAATGCACACATTGAGACTGACAGGCGTCAACTACCTTCCATGTGATCAGTGCAACTGGCTACATCAGATGTGATAGCAATGCACACGTGTGAAACCCCCCCCAGTATTCTGAACTATTTTTGCATGCAAGATACCGTTTCGAAGTTTTTACCTCCGCCAAGAAGGTTATGTCTCGATGCAGGAGGCGGTTATGTGTTTGCTTTGCGGAGGTTTGTGCTCTCTGAGTGCTTTTCTAGTTTCACCATGTTATCATCGGTCGGCTACGACAGCGGCCTTAGAAGCTCCGGTGTAGGCTAGGCCTACTTCTGACATTAATGCAAGGTGTAGTGGCGACTGAAGTTGAAATCTTTCATGGCTGATATTTTCTAAGCAAACTAGACTAATGGGTTTGCCTTAATTGGCATTCTATGAACAGATACTCTGCTTCCAATTTAGACTGAAAGTGAAAGGTAGCCCTACGGTTTTCTTAATCGAGTTTTCTGTTCTTCCTCACCGGCGGTAAAGGTCCAAGGCCCCTAGATTGTTCGCATAGGAAGCGCTATCTATCGGTGAACAGTATAATTACAATGACGGGTGCGGTAAATGGCTATGGCTATGGCTATGGCTATGGCTATGGCTATGGTTATTTAGCAGACGCCTTTGTCCAAAGCGACATACAAATAAATAACAATACAAATTAAATTAACAGTGAACAATTACAAACTAGGGAGAATAGTAATATTATCAGTAGAACAATAATTTTAAGCACTAACCTAATGAGAAATAAAACAGTGAAATGAGAATAGCAATCAAATAAGTCACTCAGTTAATTATATATGATAATAATAACTAAAGCATGGTATGGCTAAATTTAAGGACAATAGCAAAATAAATTTCAAATTCTATCAATAGACAAATTATAACAAAACAATACTATTATACAAACCATAACACATCACAAACTCAAAGGACTAAGTGCATATTAAATAAATATCCCCTCTTAAAAGATCCAAAGCTGTTGCTGGAACGGAGAGCACTGGGCAACTCATTCCACCAACATGGAACCACTGAAGAATAGGATCTACAATTTGACCTAGCATGTATGGTTGGTCGACATAACAGACGCTCCTCAGAAGATCGCAATGGGCGGTTGGGAATGTACATCGTGATTAAAGAACTGAAGTAGCTGGGAGCAGATCCAGTCAGTGTCCTATAGGCCAGAGTGAGAGATTTAAATTTAATTCTGGCTACTATAGGGAGCCAGTGGAGAGTAACTAGGAGAGGGGTTACATGTGTCCTCTTTGGCTGATTGAAGACCAGTCGTGCTGAAGCATTCTGAATCAACTGTAGTGGTCTTAATACACAAGCAGGTAGGCCAGCTAACAGAGAATTACAGTAGTCCAGCTTGGAGATAACCATTGCCTGTACAAGAAGCTGAGTGGAATCTTGTGTCAGATAAGGTCTGATCTTCCTAATGTTGTACAGGGTATACCGACATGACTTTGCAATTGAGGCAACATGCTCAGAGAAAGTAAGTTGGTCATCAATTATGACACCCAAGTTACGTGCCGATCTGGTTGGAGTCAGTGAGGATGAATCAAGCTGGATATTGATCTGTTGGGGAATAGCTGTTTTTGCTGGAAACACCAAGAGCTCAGTTTTGGAAAGATTAAGCTGAAGGTGCTGATCCTTCATCCAGATTGAAATGTCCTTCAGGCATGCAGAGATCCGATGGGAAACACTAGAGTCCTCAGGTGGGAAGGATAGGAAAAGTTGAGTGTCGTCCGCATAGCAATGATATTCAAATCCATGAGAGCGAATAATCCCACCTAAAGAAGTGGTGTAAATAGAGAAAAGGAGGGGCCCTAATACTGATCCTTGGGGGACTCCTGTAGTGAGGTCATGAGACTTTGATATCTGTCCCTGCCAAGACACGCTAAAAGAACGCCCTTTAAGGTAAGACTTGAACCAGTCAAGAGCTTTCCCAGAAATTCCCAGTTCATATAGTGTAGAAAGGAGAATGTCATGGTTAACCGTATCAAAGGCTGCAGATAAATCTAACAGAATTAACACTGATGACTGAGCAGAGGACTTAGCTACTCTCAATGCTTCAGTCACAGATAGAAGAGCAGTTTCAGTAGAATGACCACTCTTGAAACCAGACTGCATAGGGTCTAGTAGGTTATTCTGATAGAGGAAGTCACACATTTGCTTGAAGACCACTTTCTCCAAAACCTTTGACAAGAAAGGAAGAAGGGAGACAGGTCTGTAGTTCTTCACATCAGTTGAATTAAGTGTACTTTTCTTCAGCAAAGGCGTAATTCTTGCCTGTTTAAAAGAAGAAGGAACTATTCCAGAACTGAGTGAAGTATTAAATACATGTGTGACTGCCGGTATAATAGCGGGTGCTATAGACTGCAGGAGAGTAGACGGGACAGGATCCAAAGGGCATGTTGTTGGACGGCTTCGCTGAAGCAGTTGAGAGACCGCTTCCTCATCAAGAGGAGAGAAAAAGTCCAATGAATCTAGGGGCCGCACTGAATGAGGAGGCGGGCCGCCAGTTGCCCATCCCTGACCTAGAGGAAAAATTGCATTTCGTTACTGGTATTTCACTTGTGCAATGACAGTAAAGCTGAATATACTCGAATCTAAAAACTAAAAAACTAAACTAACTAAACTAAAAAAAAAAGAAGAAGAAGAAGCAAAAAAAAAAACCCTCCATGGCATGACCTCTTCCTGACCCCCATTGAGAAGTCAAACTGCATGGAACTGACAGTGTTACAAAACATAGCAACCAAAAAACTGGATGATTTTGCTCCTCTCATTTTACTGATGGTCATGCTGACCTTTTGTTCTTCTCAACTTCTCGATTTTAGAAGTTTTATACCGATGCTAAAGATTTTGTGGCTGGTGCATCAAAGTTACATCTGCCCTTTGAGGGCAACCACTGTGCTGATGTGGCCCTCGGTGAAAATGAGTTCGACACCCCTGATTTAGATAATGGCTGTCACCGTGGTTCGTTGGAGACCCAGAGCCTAATGACTTTGTAACCCTTTCCAGACTGATAGATGTCAATGACTTTGATTCACATCTGTTCTTGGATTTCTTAATATCACAGCATCATGTGCTGCTTTTTAAGACCTTTTAGCCAACTTCACATTGCAAGACAGGTTCTATTTAAGAGATGTTTAGATTCAACAGGGTTAGTAATCATACCTGGCTGTCTAGTAAAGTTGAACCAAATTCTCGGTTGGTTAATTTAGTGGGTTATCTTTATCTAATATTAAAATTATTTTGATTATCCGAAACGTTTTCCTATGACAAACATGGAAAAGGGCAAATATTTTATAAACTGTGCTATACAATACCACCATCAATACCACCAGATGGCAGTCACAGTTCGAAATAAATTTCAATGGGTGAGACAATCTGAGAATATGAATTTTTGGGGTCATGTTTTGGGATGCTTTCATGGTTTTTCTTGGGGTGCTGTGATTGTTGATAGTTTGTTGATGATCAAGTGAGAATTTCTTCATGGAATATTCCTACAATTATGATTATGGTTCAAGATGTAAGACTTGAAGCTTCTGTATCCACATGACTTGAAACTATGTTTCCTTGTGGTTAAAATATGTATTCTGGAAGACATCCTATGTAAACTTCAATAAGGATTTTTGCCCTCCTGAACTAGCCTATGGTACAGTTTGAATCTCATACTTCCAAAAGCAGAAAGCACTTAAGCTGAAAGAGAGCCTGTTTTAACTTCAAGTTATTAAAGACATGTATCAGTAGTTTCTCATGAGTATGAATGTTAAGTTTATGCAGGTGCTGCTGTCAAATATTTTGTTCTGTTTTTGGCAGTGTGCAAACATGTTTTGTTTGGAACTGCTGTCCCATCTGGACAACCAGGGAGCACTTATACTGGGAGTCTCAAAACTAGAGAGAATGGTGCAGTGTTGAACAGATGTGCCTACTAATGCATGCTGTAGAAATGCTTCCTTTCTGTTTTCCTCATCTTCTATTACAGTCATCCATATCAAGTCACATAAAAAGTCACATTTATAAGAACACCATCCTGTTGCATTTCACTTGAATGCTTTATTTATTTTCTCACATGCCACCAGCCCTAAAGAAAGATTCAAAAGATGCAATACAATTAAAAAAGTCCAGTGAAGAGATTGAATGTGTTCATATGTCTGTAGACAGTTCCATATGCTGAGAGTTTGGATGCTGTTGGCTGATGAAAATTAGCTAAGCAACACGCATTTCATTAAGAAGAGAATCAGTCAGTGAGGATCTTGTGATTGACATGGATAACAGATCATGTTGGATGCATGGTCGGATCTAAAATGGGGTGGGGTGGGAGGGCAATCCTTCTGCCCCACCTATCTATGTGGCCAATTGACGGGAAAGAAAAATCTCTATTGAACTGCTCGCGGGGTGCTAGTCACAGAGATATCATTCGCATATGATGTGAATGAGCAAAACGCAAGATTTAAAATGATCATTTCAACTACATAACATTTACAGCTCTTCTCACATGCAGGTTTGGGTATGTGAGCATTTGCTTGAGAACAGGTAATCTTAGCAGAGTTTGCCTCATATGGTTACTGACTGCCGAGGTAGTCCAGTCAAAATGTCTGGAAATGCACTATATATATTTTTTAACAAAATCTTTTTGACAGCAACTTCTTACAGTCCAGGAGCCTGACAGACTTCTCGACTAGACTGACAGCCCTCAGGCAGGCCTTCACCGTGAGTAGCTCATCTCTTCTGTGCAGGAAAGGTGTGCGTGTGTGTGTGTGTGTGTGTGTGTGTGTGTGTGTGTGTGTGTGTGTGTGTGAATAATGACAGCAATTCCTTTACAAAACCCTGTCCTGTCTCCATCAGATCCTCCTCAGCGAGGCCCAGCAGTGCAACCATGCCAGCGTTGCTGTGAAGATGATCCTGCGCAACCTGGCCACGCTGAATGGAAGGGTGTGTATAGATATCTTATATCTATGTTACAGATAATATGCCCATCCTGATGGTTGGAGCATACGCCATTATCATGAGTCTCATTCTCTCTCCTTTATCACTCCTGTAGGATGCGGATCTCTTTCAACGGGCCTTTGATGACCTGGTGGCCTACTTCCAGAACCCAGAGAATGCCCTGAGCATTCCAGTGGAGCTTCTGGAGGCGAGGGTATGTTAGCATCATAAACTCATATCACAGACACATCTCTTGAATAGATGTAAAATTCATGTCACGTTTATGTTTCAGATCCACCACGTCAACGCCCTTGACATTGTGTTTGAGTTGGTGCTGTTTGGCATGCTTGGCGCTGCTCCACCCCAGCTGGTCCCTGTAAGCAACGCTACATTTCTGTGCCTGTTGTGATGTGATTTTGAATTTAGGTGCCTAACTGACACTGTTTCTCCCTATTATATCACCTATAGCAGGTGCAGGGTGGGTTCCTTGACCAGCTGCTTGCAGTGGTCAGAGCCTTCCTGCCCCTTGAGGGGTGGTCACCAGCTGCAGATCAATATTGGCAGATGCTGCGGGTAAGTTGTGCTGACCACACCCAGAGAACATTTTCCTGTGATCGACTCCAAAAGTGTAATATTAACTGGTCTAATGGCTTGTAGGCGGACGTCCTGGCCTTCCTGGAGGAGATCTTCTCTCTGGAGCTGAGTGACTACAGCCGTCCCCAGGCCCTCGCCGACGGGTGGACCAGCTGCTCAGCACGCTCCCATCACCCTAATATCCTTTTGAATACTTTTAATAAAATTACTACTAATAAATAATATAATACAGTAATATATTACAAGTAGTGTAGTAACACCTACCCTCTATGCCCCCCCGCCCCACCTCTCTCCTTACAGATAATACCTGTTGCAGTTTAGTTGAGGCCCACCAGTACCTTCCTGAGGACAAAGCACTGTACATCCAAGGACACCTGGAGGATCTGAAGACATCTGAGAACAAAACACCTTGACATCTGAGGACGTTGCCACACCATCCCCTGGACCTGGACTTACGCTGAGCGCATGCAGGATGTCTCAGACAGGTGCGAGCGCGTGCACACACACACACACACACACACACACACACACACACACACACGCACACACATGCACACACACTCACACACTCACACACTCACACACTCACTGCACACGCTTTAGTAACTGCATATATTTTATTTTTCAATAAATCAGTCATATTGAACTTCTGCTTGTCTTATGTTGTGTTAATATATTATCATTATATAACTGTCATCTTATCAAAGCATATACAAATGGCAATACTGTTTTAAATGCTACACATTTGAAAATACTACCTGGGCAAAATAAATATCACCTTATCAGCATTCAATTATTTATGTATTTAAGACACAACCATGAAATGGACAGGTATGTCAAGTATGAAGCAAGTCTGAAGCACCTCACCCATTCATACCAGATGCCTTATGGAGCACACACTATAGACTCTGATATTTCCCTTGAAGTGGTAACAAGCTCAGACGTTAATTGCTCCCTTGCGTCCTTAAAGTGACAGGCACTCAATTAGACCTACACTACCCATGAAATGTAATGGTATTAAATAATGTAACAGTTTAGCTCACAATGGGGGTAGTGGCCCATGCCATTAAGGTTTAATTTGGAATCAATTATAAGTAATAATTCTCTCTGCTGTGCCATTTCATTGTTTCATATCGATTTCTGCCAATAATGTACTGTAAATGGAAAAGAGAGTGACACAAAAGAAACACAGGGATAATCCTGCATGTCTAAAATGATGTTTTTTGTTGTGACCAGATCAAGTGCTGGAATAATCTCATAGCAGGTGCCCTGAATCTGTTGAGGCTATGCCATATTTGGAAGTCCTCAGTCATTTTTCTTCTGGGGGAACATGCCCCCAGACCCCTGTAGCTTAATTCACTTATCAACTTTCTGTAGCTTACACCCCCATTGCTGGAAAAATGTTGATAATGAATGAAAAATGGTCCACCCCTTGTACCCATCAAACTAATCATATTTCCCCCACCGATCTGAGCAGTCTAGATCTGAGCCTGCTGGATGCAGGCACAGTGTGTCTCAAACTGAATCAGTTCCTTCTTCATCTCTAAGCTTTTATATAGGCTAACCATTTAGAGTTTTGTATAAAATAAATAAATGAACTGTTCATGCATATAGGAATGTGGGTGTCAAAGTTTCAAAGGATACATGTGGAATCACAATTAAAATGAATTTGCATTAAGGAAGATTTTAAACCCGCATGATAAACTCTGCACATATGCTATGAGTTGAGACCGCACTGTTGAGAACAAGTCAGTTTTGTTCCAGGGGAATCATTACACATGAATATGACCTAAGGTGTCTTGTTGTTATCTGGATCAGCTAGGATTATCCCTTGATGCCTGACAAACCATAAATCAATCAATCATCTTCAGATTGGCTGTCATGATGAATCTCTCATGGTAGACAATTGGGATACATAATTTGATCTTTAAAATATTACTCAAGTCTAGCATGATGAAAAGAAGACATGTTATTCAGTGGGGAGACGCTTATTTAAAGAAAAGTATCTTATCACTTCCACTTAACGTCTATCAATGCAACAACTGAGGAGTATACGAAAGCCCCAGCATCTTTTTCTCCAGTGTTTGGTTTACGAATGCTTCAAAGCAGTGTCTTAGGGCTATGTGAGTTCTTATCGACTCAAAACAAAGAGCCTTGTTAAATAAATTAGAGATGGTAAATATTGATTAAGAAGCTGTATAAAGCTGTGAGAAACCAGTTTAGGGGCGGATTAATTTTAAGACCTGGGGTGAAAGTCTATATGCGCAAAGCTCTCGAAAATATGATAAACAAAATGCAAAAACATAATCTTCTCTGAGAAAATAGGCTGACCCCTGGAAACCTTAAGTTAACCCCAAGAGAAAGCTGTGGCTATTGGCACTTCAAAGCTTTCAAAGTAAAGAAATCTCTATTCGTGCAGGGCCAGATCTTTTGATAACATTATTGAAGAACACTACAGTGTATTTTGAGCCAGGAGTAACCAAGGAGAAGAATCATTGCTTTTCAGGGGATGAGAATCCTCTGACAGACACACACTGTCTGCTTGATTATCTCCCAAGTCCTTTTTCAAGGCAAGGAGAGTGCAGGCGCCTCTTACATCTGTTTCTATGAGCACTGACAAAAAGTCCTGCTCCACTCTCCAGCAGACATCTTCATCCTGTGCCCCTCAGCTCCGAGGAGGCACGTCCTGTGCCCACTCCGACACGATCGCTTTGAAGGAGCATCCCGTAGACAAGGGTTGGGAGAAAAGCACCCCATAAATAAATGATCAGGATGACATTGCTCTTATCTTTTATTTCATTATTTTTGAGGAGGGTAGAGAAAACAGCATGAATGATGCATGAGCCCGCGGATGATGAGCGGGAAGGCCAAATAGGGAATGCGGGGTGTGCGCCGAGAAAGTGAAATTGGCCGTGGCATTGGTGAGCCGCTCGCTATATACCCACTTTTGGCCCATTGTGTAAGATTCTCTTTCATCTCAGATTTCATTTACTCTGTGCGTAGAAGACAACCATGAAACACTGCGCTGAATTATGGGTTTGCAGAGAATAGGTCTGCATTAATTGTAATGATGGCGATTGATTTCTTGGCTTCTGTATCTTCTGGTCTTAATAAAGATGGCTGTTCAACTTTTTATAAGACAAAAAATTCGAACAGAAGAAATTTGCAGGTGTCGACAAACTAGACTATTACCGCAGGACCACCCCGAGACAAGAATGTGACTTTGACCCAACCTGCCATGCACCTAATTAGTATGAGCAGAATGGTGATGGCTGGTCTGTGCTGAAGGATCCCTCTGAGCAGCTGACATGGGATTAAGGCCAAATGTGAAAAAAGAGAAAATCATCAGTTCCTGATGATTTTTTCTAGCTCTCCAATGGAATGCAATACACAGTATTTGATTTTTATTATCTAGGTATCCTATACTTATACTCTATCTAGGTGACACCATTTTCCTTTGAATCCTGAGAGTCATATAACTTAGAAGTCTTGACTGTGCCATTTTTACAGTGTATTATGCAGATCAATCCTGCCTCCATCCGCCTTGCTTAAGTTTAAACTAATATCCACTGAAAAGTGTGTGACACCAAAGAGGCTTAACTGCGCGCTCATTCGCTTGAGAGAGAAAAAAATAGTAGAAATGGCATTTGACATTCACAGAATGACCTGTTCCTATGAGCTAAAAAAAAAGTGAAATTTTAAGAGGCGCAAAGCTATGTGGTGAAAAGGCAATCCCCCTGGGTCAATGGTTAACCAGTTTATATAATCCAAAACTGCCCTTCCATCTTAGGCAAACCCTCGAAGATTTTGTCCACATGCTCATGGATAAACTGCTCTGATTTTTGAGTGGCAGAACTGTGGTTGAGCTCACTGTGAGAGCCTCCCCCCCCACTCCGAAACACTATAAGGGTCTTCAGAGACCAAATACACCAATCGAGGAGGAGAGCAAGGTCACATAGCCCCTGAAAACACTTTTAGTTATTCAGCAGGGGCCTGTGACATACAGTATATCCGTGGGTATCATTTCTTTGACATTGCACTTTGTAATCACGGAGAAATCTACCTGGGAGTTCAACGTCATGTTATATGAGAAAGGGAGAGAAGACCTTTGCCACTTTATGAAGGTTACATGCAAATCTAAATCAATTATTTATCCACGAATTATGCATTACATAATCAGCATTAAAGCTGCAACTGTGACCCTAGACATCTTTCCTTTTCCTCGATCATTCAAGGAGAATACTTATGAGATGCTCATAAACAGACTTCCTGTTTGGCCATCTCCGATGCAGCTGGGGAGTGAGTGAGGGAAACTTCACGTGTGCTGTTCTTGTGTTGCTGTCAATAAAACATGTTCTACCTAGGCATGCAGCTGACACCCTAATGAAGTGTGGTTCAGGGTGTTAATCATTTTTAAGAGTGTGTGTTGAGGAAAAATACTTGAGATGAATGCATGCAGGGCTCTGATTGAGAGAGTGGCTGGACACCATCTGTTTGATTCGCTCAGCTCATGATTTGATTCATGAGTGGAAAACAGGCGATAATTGTGTTTAGCATCAGTTAAACACATGCGTGGCTTATGAAGCTTAGTGGAAAGTCAGAGACAAACCCCAAAGTCGACCCTGCCAAAAAACATTGGCAGATTGAAATATTTCAGTCCAAAAGCTTTTTGGAAGTTGTATGATCCGCCTGGCAAAATTACTCCACTCAAACATTGAATAAAGTACATTCATCATAATATTTTATTGTTTAGTATATTAAATACAAATTTAAAATACAATTTCTTGCTGGTCAGCCATTTCATGATTACAGTTCATATACCATTAAAACAGATACTAAAGATCTTGAAATAGCCTGCAGTCTAAAATACATACTGAAATACACTTTATATGTCAGAACAGATTAAACACATTATTTGTAAATTATTTGATATTATTTCAACTGTAATGCAAATACTGAATTCTTTGGGACAATACAATTTATTTAGAATACTAATAAAGACAACTTTCAAATGTTAAAAAGAGCTGTTGACATTATGGAGGCACAACTGCATTCTAACTTACTCTTTTTCACAACGACACCACTACAATCACATACTGTGATCACAATACATTAAAATACTACACGCAGGTATACATATACATATGCTGTATACATATTTCCATTTTAGATACAGGATTTAATGTATTGATTGCTACTATACATTTCAAACCATAAATATCCATACCAAGCAAACCAGGACTTCAGAATCAGCACTTTAAGGCTGATGAGAGCACTTTGTCAGTGCATGAAAGGACATAGAGCTTTAAATCTAAGTCCAGTTCAGGCAGCATGATTGTCCTTTTGAACTTTTAAAATATTCATTGCAGCTTTGTCTAGTACACATTCAGCACCATTTCTGGTGTTTTTAACAGCGAGCCTCGGCTTTACAAAGCTAGATGCACAGACACCTAAAAGCAGTAGCTCTGTGGTAATATTACAGCATGTACTTTGCACATCTACTGTAAGCTATAGCCAACAGACAGGGGCTGGGTTTTGGGCTTAAGTTCAGAGAATCAAGTGATGCAGGAGTTCACACAGCAGTCTCACAGTATATGTCTTTGTGAATCACCCCGGCTGTCAATCATATGTGTCTTTCCTTTCTCTTCTTGTTTTCCTTCCTTCTCTTTTTCCCCTTGCTCCCTTTGTTTAAGTGTTTTTTTTTCCTCCCCAGTTCAAACCGTGTTCTTGAATTAAATACGAGCGCTAGTCTCTCCCTTGACCGCGAAGGAATCCCGATGCATGGCGGACACCTTGGTGACGTCCGTGCCCACGGTGGAGAGCGGGAAGCTCTCGTAGCTCTCGGGCACGCCCCAGCAGCAGCGGCAGCGCTGCAGCATGGCCTTCAGCTCCTTCTGGAAGTTGCTGTTGAGGAAGCCGTAGACCACCGGGTTGACGCAGGTGGACGCCATGGCGGTCAGGTGGCACGCCGAGAAGAGCACGTCGTGCTGGCAGGCGGGCAGCGCCTGGTGGTACCAGTCGAAGAGCGTGTTGAAGACGTTGAGCGGCAGCCAGCAGAGGGCGAAGGCCACCACGATGGCCACCAGCATGGCGTTGACGCGCTGGGCGCTGCGGGCCTTGCGCTGGCGCGCGTCGCTGGCCTGCTCCACCATGTCCCTGCGCCGGCGCAGGCGGAGGAAGATGCGCAGGTAGCAGAGCAGGATGAGCAGCAGCGGCAGGCAGTACTGGAAGAGCAGCAGCGAGGTGGTGTAGGCCAGCCGGTTGCGCTCCGACGGCCACAGCTCCATGCAGATGGCGTGGTCGCTGAACGGGTTGAACGGGATGCTCAGGTTCTGGAAGGGCTCGTGCGTCAGGATGCTGAAGGAGAGGAAGGGCAGGGAGATGAAGCAGGCCACCATCCAGGTGACGGCCACCGCCAGGTAAGAGTGGCCCGCCACCGGCGTCCAGCCCGTGGGGTGGATGATCAGCTGGTGGCGCTCGAGGGCTATGAGCACCAGGGAGAAGATGGACACGGTGACGGACATGCACTGGACGAAGGGCGTCACCTTGCACAGGGCCTCTCCGAGGATCCAGCGGTCCATCAGGGTGTAGATGACGGTGACGGGCAGGCACACCACGCACATCAGGATGTCCGAGCAGGACAGGTTGGCGATGAGGATGTTGGTGACGTTGCGCATCTCCTTCTGCCGGGAGATGATGAAGACCAGGCAGGAGTTGCCCACCAGGCCGACGGCGATCACCGTGCTGTAGGCCACTATCAGGAGCGTGGTGCCGCCCAGGGAGGGTGGGCAGGGGTTGGCATTCTCCCACGGCAATTCATCCAAATTACCCAGGCCGCTGCTGTTGTTGGGCATCGCTGACCAGAAGTGTCTCGGTGAGTTACGAGGCGATGAGGACGATGGGGCAGGCAGGATCTGATGATCAGGCTCTTCAAAATGAAACAAGATGTCTGCTCATCATAAGATGCTTGGCCAGTACACAAAAATGGCAGATGCTTGTTATCTAGGAAAAAAAGGTAATTGAAATCAATGGCAATAGATAGCACAATAGCCAGCAGCAGCTGCACAACAAACAACATCCCGATTTATTTATCATTTCAAACATTCATTATTTACCCCGCCCCCCCTCCCATTAGAGGTTATCAAATTAGAAGACATTTGAAAACATCCCATGTCATGAAAATCAGTTCATCAATCAAGTGAAAGCAAACTGCATGAAGGGACACATTTCCCTTGTATACATCAATAAATCCTATTTGTCTGCCAGAATGACAGAAAAACAACACAAGTATTCCCTTAAGAAGACATTCTAGTCATCCTCTTCTCTGGTCTGGCAGATGGAGGGCACCCTTGAGAAATCCCTCCTCATCCTCAATCTAAAATAGTCTTTCTTTCTCCATATAAGAGAAGAGCATCACTGGTGAAAAATCAGCAGTGATGAAATCTCTCTATGTATTTCTCTCTCTCTTTCTTCATCCCCCTCTCTCTCTCTCTCTCTCTCTCTCTCTCTCTCTTTCGCTCTCACACATTATATGTATATATAATATGCATACATTATGTGCAACATATATAATCCATGGTGAAGCTAATTTGCAAGCAAAAAGTAATCATTTTCAAAGAGAAAAAACATTAAACCTTTAAAAGAACGAATAAAAGCAGCGCTAGTACTTCAAGAAATGACCCCTACCGATAAGAGTCAAAGATGAATTAAAAATGTGACCTCACACTTGTCTGATTATATTTTATACATGAAACACTCGCCGCCCGGAATGAGCAAGGGTTTAATTAACCCTGAGGTAATATCCACCTCTCCTCTGGTACCACCTAACCAACTGTTCATGGTCTGCCCCCCAGCTCATTACATCACTCAGCCATAGCGGCTACAGATGTAAGGCACGGTGTTTCAGGAAAACCTTGAATAACACTGGCACAGATAAATAAATAACTGAGATGCAGAGGGAGTGAGAGAGAGAGAGAGAGAGAGAGAGAGAGAGAAGACAGTACTGTGTTTCCAGGACACACAAATAGATCTGCTGTCACCAATGACAACTGAGATAACACGGAGGATGCGGAGACAGAATAGAAGACTATTACACACCCATGCTCTGGAGCACTGTGTGTGTGTGTGTGTGTGTGCTGAATTGGATCCTATTCAGAGAACCTTAATACAAAAACATCTGAAAGCGTTATCTATTAGTGCATCTGATCGCCCTCAAATGCTAATGTATGTCCCTCCTCATCTTATTGAATTGGCAATTTGGTGTTGTCATCTTTCAAAGGGGATATTCTATTTCGGTCAGAAAGGAGTCCCTCTAGTTATGAATGGCTAACACCAGCTCTTACATCATTTGATCGTCAGATTTCTCTGTTTGAGCCAAGCATAACACTGCCACCTCCTCCAGAGAGGCAATTTCAGCGAATCAGCTGCCTTTGATTTTATGTGTAAGGAGAAGCCATGGTCTGACTAATTCACTCGGAAATGTCACAGACATGCAAATATGTGCTTTCTTGCCATCCATATAAATGCACCTATAAATAATCCAAACACCTTTCCCTCTTCCGCTCATCAACACAAAAGTCCATATACATAACACATGCAAACAGATCAACGTAATTGCACACACACACACACACACACACACACACACACACACACACACACACACACACACACACACACACACACACACACACACACACACACACACACACACACACACACACACACACACACACACACACACACACAAACACATCCCAGTCCATTTAAGTTTGAGATGAGCCAAGTTGCTTGCAAGACCAATCGGATCAAATAACCATCTGAAAGAGAATGTTAAGTAAATGAATGTGCTAATGACTAGGCTGTTTTCCTCGTGGAGTCTGGCGGCAGGGGTCTGCCGGCCCCAGCATGCCTCTGGCCTGTGGCTTGGCCTTATTAATCTGCTCTGGACCGACTGGAAAACGGGCCCACCCCCACCCTTCCCTCCCCTGCAGTTATGGCTATCCTCACCCCCATGTTGTGAGAGCTGCCCACAAACATGTGCAAATTAGCCTCTCTGGAGGAAGCTATGGTACGCAGCATAAACATGGCCCCTGTCCACGCAAGCATGGCCTCTGGTCCGCAAAAAGCAGGACTCTTGGGTTGTGTCTCTGTATCAATAGATAGCCTTTTCTTCCCCAAGCCGGAATGTTGTGATGCTGCTGTGCTGTTTGGATCCTTTTCTGATTCCTTCATTTCCACACAGCAGGTGTGCTCATGGAGCGCTATAAATGCAGAGATGGAATCGGAGGCCAAATGTGTCCGCCCCAAAACCTACACGGAATGAGTCACATCTCTGTTTCATCAGCCCCTGGGTGAAGAGGCCATCTTATCTCTAAATGACACCAGCCTCTCACAATCTAAGATTAAAGACACTCCTAAAGGCCTTTCATCCCTCCGTTTTGGTAAAGGGAATACAAAATGGACTGATTTCCACGCAACCGATGCTTCGATGCTTTCTGGCGGCCTCATGATTTTATACCCGAGCTCCGGGAGAAAAAAAAGCAATTTCAGAGATCCTCAGCCTCAATGTCCCCCTCATCTCTCCTTGTCATAATGAGATGGGTGGCAGGATAATAGTGAAAGTGTGGAAGGAAGGAAAAATATGGCATGGGAAATGAAGGTGTGGGCCTCCATAGGCCCTGAGAGGAGGAAGAGAAGAAGAGAAGAAGGGAGGACTCGGTGTGATTCTGCCATCAAAAGCAGTCAGAACCAGAACTGCAGCACATTGCTGCAACCCTCTCTCTATGAACATGCCTGAATCAGTAGAAAATGATTAATTCAGTGCACACAGCAATAGGGCAGATTTACTTTTCTCATAAACCGTGAACAGTCAATAGCAAACCTACATACCATTAGATACACTAAAGCTCTGAAATATAGGTCTAGTTCATTCTAAAGCGGTCTAATTAACTCAAAAAGTATTCCGAAATGTACTGCTGCGTATGTTTCGCTGTGACTCTGTCATGTCACAGGATTACTGTTTTTTTTTTGCCCTGAGTCATCTTGAGTTCTGTGACGTCTTGACAACTCTCACCATTTCTGAAAATGACAAAATGGCTGCCAGAGGCTCTCAAACACAGCAAAGGGCATCAGCTCGCAAACCACATCCATCTTTGGATACACACTTCCAGACAGTCAACATTTCCTGAGAAAGAGATGCTGTCTCACTCAGATTCATGGAAAGATGTGTTTTTTGAAAACTGCTTAGTCAAAGAAACATGCTGCCATTCGCTGAAACATCATATTCACATGACTGATTAAGTTTGACAAACCATCACATACTATTAAGTTCATGTAGCTGAGGGTTTCCTTTGGAAATCCATGGCTTATTATTATTATTATTATTATTATTATTATTATTATTATTTGTTATTATCATTATTATATTATTTATTTGAATATTGTGCCAATTGGGTCTTCATAGAATCTTGACCTATTTTACATTTCATACTTTCTCCCAGACATAAGCTGCACAAAAATGATAGCCTGTGTAACCTTAGGGCTTAGAGGCTGACTAATCTTTAATTATTCCAAGGTAGAGCGGGCACAGGTCTACGTGTGCATACATTAGGCCAAACTCATAATGTATAACGTAAAAGTTCGGGCATTATGTTTTTGACTTAAACATTTGTTCTCAATTTCAACTTTAAACTGTAATGGCACAACCATGTTGCCTATAGGCTAGGAGAACCAGTTTAGCCATCTTCAACAGTGATTTCATTAACTACCATTACTGACTTGTAGGCTACAATTTCATCTAGTAAACATGCACATAGTCCACAAAACAGTTTGGTTACATAAGGGTTGTTGATGATTCAGTGGTTATTAAACAGCAAATTTCACTTGGCATGCTCATGAGATATAAATAAGACATATTCGTATTGGAGAAATATGTCCAGATCAAGTGACATGCATAGTGCACTTAAGAGAAGACTGAGTCTGCACACACACACACACACACACACACACACACGCACGCACACACACACACACACACACACAGAGAGAGAGAGAGAGAGAGATACACTGTAGACTGTGTTATTAAAACAATATGATGTTGTCTAAATGCTCACTGTGAATAAGTTGTGATAAATAAAGACGCACTGGCTGATTGAAAGGCAAAATCTGACAGTGCCCAAATAATTTTATTTCATTTGTCTCTAACATGTGATTTTTTTAAGTGCTGTTAAAGCAACTGTTAAATTGAGAGCAGTATTTTGCCTTGTCTGCCTTTCCGATTAGTAAATGACTTCCATATAGGTTAGGCTATACTCTCATCCTTTGATCTGACAGACCCAAACAGTGTCTCAACCGTGGATTTAAAACTGCCTAAATAAAACACTTATCGGGGAAATCTTAAATACGTTTCGGCCACCACTATGTGGAAATCCTGATCATGCATCAAACCCCATAACTTTTTATTGTGTCTCCCGGCATTATTGTCTCCTTTCATCAGAACCGCATAGCCTGCCTGGCGGAATTTCCCGCCTGCTTTCGCGTCATTTTTGGAGACTCAAGAAAAAATCTTTGAAACACTAGCCTACAATGCAATGTTTACGTATGAACCGTCATCGACTGTTTTCACCCAACGGATCAAGCGGCGACGCAGGTAAATGTCTGTGAATATGTCTAAATACTTCTATTTACATTGGACATAAATAGGTACCCGGAGCTCCGACGTGAAACACCTGTTCCAACCAACCTCACTACCCAGTGACAAATAGCAGATATGACACTCACAATAGCAGACACATTGTTGTTGTGCATGCGATAGGTTATTCATCCGAAACGAGTAGCTTACCTGTACCGAGGGAAATGCTTTGTTTTGAGGAAAACGTCTTGATATGATGTATTGTATTTCATACAGCCGTCTTGAACAGCTCGCTGCGTATCATCAGGACTTCAGATATCTCGAATACTTGGCTGGTTTACGGTTGCTGCCGAGGGGAAGGCGGCAGCTAGGGAGGGCTGCGGGAGGGAGTTTGTGGGGTGGAGGGGACTGGAGATTGGGTTGGTTGTTGCAGCACCTAGTCATAAAGCAGAACTTATTTTTTTCCCTCCTCATCATATCCGTGGGGGATCCGGGGTGTGATGAGGTGTTCTTTGAAACCATAAGCTGTTTAAATTAAATTTGTGTTTTTGTTGTAGTTCACTTAGGCTGTATTCGAATATGCATCACTTAATGATACAGCTGGTCAGAGGTACTGGTGAATAACACTCTACTGCAGAAGTAAATCCCTCAGTTTTAGCATGCAGTTTCCCCAGAATAATTTTGTCCTAAGATTGAATAAATGTTCATTTAAATCAGGCGGTGATTTATGCACTAACAAACACACTCACACAAGCATAAGCCTACACACACTCACACACACACACACACACACACACACACACACATAGCCTACACATGTGCACGTGTGCGCGCACGCACACACACACACGCACACACACACATAGCCTACACATGTGCACGTGTGCGCGCACGCACACACACACATGCACGCACACACACACACACACACACACACACACACAAACACACACACACACACACACACACACACACACACACACACAAACGTGCACACAGACACACACACATTTTTCATTTTCATGATAGCTGCAGTAAAGGACAAAAGCTAAGTCGGGCACATGGGGGGCCGATGGTGTCAGGCACAAGAAACAGTTTCTACTGAGATGAAGTTGTTCTATCCACATCTTTATGGTGGAAAATGTCATTCTAATCTGCCACCTCTTTGAAAATAGTATTCAGATTTTCTACAAAAAGTTATAGCTTCACATATCAAATGGCTTATTTTGAATTCTTCATTCCATTAAATAAATAGTGGTCATTAATGATGCATCATTTAAAATTCTAGCATAGTCTAGCATCTGTTGTTTTACTTTTTACTTGTCATGTTTATATGCCACCCTAACTCTCTGTGCCCCAACATGGCTAACCCATCAGAACTCTAGAATCGCCACTGCCTGAGCTCAGTGAAATAACTTCATGTACTGTCCGCCCGGCTGAGTGGAGCATGCAGTGGAGACAAACAGGATATGATCACGCACTTCAGCTTCCCAAAAACACCTGCTCATTTCAACACAGGCCTCTCTTTTCTCTGATGTGCTGAATGGAATTTTTAAGTGGCCCTTGGAGAGGGAAAAGCACAATGACCAGTGTCTGTGGATTATGCAGAGACATTCGAGAGTCCATTTGGCTGTAAGAGGGAACCTCATTATACTTTCAACTAACAATAAGTTGGTTTAGGACAGTCAGATGGAAGCCAGAACAATGTGAAAGCAGGTAGGAAATGAATGTAATTTCATATTTCCTTGAATATCATTACTTTCCTTGTCACCTAATTTCTCCGCCTGTCTTTCATTCATTCTCTGTCTCTGTCTTCCCTCCTTATTTTCTTCTTACCCTTGGGACATCAATGGGTCTTTTTTTGTTGGGGAAAAAATTACTTTCAAGGTAGCTCAACATGACCGTGACTAATGAACAGTGCTTGCACAGTCCAATATGTAGTATTTATTCCTAATAGGAAAACCTTAGGTGGATGTATTCTATCTATGGCCCCGGGTATGTGAGGAAGATCAAAGACTGCCCTAAGACGGGATCAAAAATGTGGTTTAATTATGTATGTATGTCATCACCCACAGAAACATAACAGGAGCAATGCAGCAGCTCAGTCATTTGTCTTCAGCCAGTTTCTCAAATGCATCTGCACTGTCACAGAGCGGGAGGCAGAATATTAGATGCGTATATGTCCTGTGTACACAGAAAAGTTCTCGGAAAAGACTGGGCACAGCTGGTGGTGTCATGTCTCCTTTGTCTTTGGCGCGTTTGTTCAATGAAAAAATAATCGTTGCTGGATGAATGGCTTTGTTTGTTTGAAATAACCTTGCGCACAGCCCTGTTTTGAAGTTGTATGCAGAGGCGCTTTGGGGTTCAAATTGGGCTCCCAAATTGCCTCTGCTGAAGGTGACAGTGAAGTCACTTTAGAACGGCTGAAATGAGAGAAAATTGGGACGCTGCATTGTTCAGAAGTGGCGATCACATCAATTTGTCTGAATAATGAGTTTGGAACTCTTGGAAATGGATTGCTTAGCAAAGGAGAGACTGGCTGGGACTGTGATGTAGAAATAAATTGTAGTGGGTGATTAAAGAAATTATGGTGAACCGTTTGTATAGCACAACAAACTGTTGACTCACTGTTGTAGAATGGAAGCAGATTCACCAAAAATTATGCAGTGAAAATGAATGTCTTGTTTCGCTGAAGTCCAATATCACCCCACCCTTATCCCAACATTTGTCAAGACAGATTGCTGGCTAAGGCTTCAACCTCAGTAATAAATGTCTTAACCCTCAAGCAAAACTATGAGACAGATGGCAAGAAAGATTGTCATTACCGTTTTTTTCTGAAAGAATACCCTCACATCACTCTCACAGACACACACGCACGCACGCACGTACGCACACACGCACACACACACACACACACACACACACACACACACACACACACACACACACACACACACACACACACACACACACACACACACACACACACACACACACACACACACATTGTGAAAAGGAAAAGCAGTCATATCTAGGGATTTCTATGTTATGATCTTATCTATGACAGCTCCTCTTTGTTGCAGTTCCTTCATTTAGGCTCGCAGTCTCCACTAAAGCTTGGGCTCTCCTTCAAATGTTGTTACTTTCAATCTGTTCAAGGTATTTCTGAAGTAGATCCCTTGATCTCACTGCAAAGAAGTGGGCAGCATAGCACAAACTGCTTTTTTTGAGAATTAGTTTGAAAGGGCTCAATGTCATCTTCTCAGATTGGTTTAGAGAGGGTCTTAGATTGCCTCTTGCAAGCAGACAGATTGTGAGTGCTGCAGCTGCAATCTAAAAATGAGTCCCTGGTGCTCTTGACAGAATATCTTGGAAAACTCAAGATGGGAAATATGCAGCTTGCACATTGTTTTCGCTCACAATGATAAAAAGCCACGCAGCACTGAACCTGAAAGTATGGGCATTTGATAGCACACTCCACGCTAACTTCATTTGTACCTGGGAGTTAATTCAGCCTCTTGTGGTTGGCTGAACAACGGCCTCCTTCCCTTGACAAATGAGATTAAACAAAATGAGTTTATTTAGATCATTAAAAGTGGAAAATCTCTGTCTCATTGCCCAAATAAATCAACCGTGCTTTGGTCTTCAGCAGCTGAAGTACTCTGCCAAGACATCTGTATATATTTTGAAATAAAACACAGGCAACTCACAAGTGGACGCAAAACAATAGTCTGTTTCATTCCAAGGGACATCCATTATGGAGCCAGTAGCCTTCGTTTTCCATGGCATTTTGCCCACAGCCTCTCCTTGAGTGCTTGAAGGGCATACAAATACCATTGGAAAGTATATTTTGCATCATTAATAGAGACAAATGCTAAAACAGATTAAAAAAAGCTTAATTTTCATGATAAATTATGCTATTTATTTGTAACTTTATTTATTTGTGGTGGTTGCTGATGTGGTAAAGGTGAAGATTGTTTTGGCAAGCAGGCAGCTCTGTGGATATATGATACACCGGCAAGAAGTCAGTGACGAGAATGTTGAGAAGCTTAAGCAGAAATGGAGAAAACAAACCACAAATCCTAGAGGACGTTTATGAGAAGGGGCTGTAATTACCATTCTGATTTGGGCAGGGCCCTTTTGGGAGGAGCAGAGGAGGCCGCGACGCCTCAGATTTATCTCCGGAGGGTAACTGGAAGCGGAAATGTTTACGACGGCTTGCTATTGTCCCCGCGCGACACCACAAAGTCAGGCTGAGATGAACTTGATGTGAGGCAAAACATTACCTAAGAACCCGGCGTTCCTGCTTGAAATCAATCTTGTGTGAGATTTGAGAGGTCCCTCTTGCCATCACAGGCTCTCTCCACACTGCATTGGCTTTCATTCTGGCTCTAAAAGCCGGGGAGCTGATCAATGTCACCCTCACTCGTTTCATGTCTTGATTAACTGCAATGTCTTCTCCACCCACCTGCTCCTTCTCAAATGGATGGGCTTATTCACTGTCACTGTTAAAGAAAAGTACATGAGTGCTAAAATGGATTTATTTATTACAATGTAGATCACAAGTGATCAATATTGTTACTGTAAATGTCACAGACAGCTGAAGTCTGACTGAGGTAAAAGAAAAATGTAATAAAATACTCAGCAAAATATCATCTAAACAGCACTCTGTCATGATCAATTACTCTAAGAAAGACCCACAGACACTTCCCACGCAGCACTTAGAGATGATCAATAATTGCTCTCCTCATAGAAGTATTGTAAAAAAAAAAAAATCAAATGATGATTACATTTTGTAACTGGTGAGAGAGAGATCAGTCTATCATCTCTGATCTATTAAGCGGGCAGATGGCAGAAGAGTGTGGTGGGCAGCGTGCCAGGGAAGTGGGAGCAGAGGAGAGGACACAAGACGAGGATGTGTGTCTCTAGCAGCCTCGTCCGGGGCGGCCGGAACCCACGCCATCAGCGCCGCATCACGGCTAGCTAGTCGTCGCTCGAGTGCCAGGTGGTGATGTCACTACATGCTGTAGACAAGATGTCCCACATTCATTAATGAGTTGTGATGTCGACCCAGACTCTTCTCCACACTAGCCCATATCCCGCTGTGTGAACATAAACCCTTGATGCCAGTGTAACTTTTCTCCAATTCAATTTAAAGCCCTTGACAAGGGTTCACATACCATTACACTTTTGTGATACTGTGAAGAGGTGCCTTACAGGCAAAGCAAAGTGATCCTAACTTTACAGGAAGGGTAATGAAATGACTGTGCAGTCAGTGCATTACCTAAAGTCTTCTTCCGGTCACCCTCCATCTTCCTAGGAGAAGTTTGTAGATTAATGTAGCTCAGTGGACACAAAAGGAAGAGAGTTTAATTGACTTGCATGGACTCTCTTCTCACAAGATGGAGAAGACTGGATAGTAATGTATAGGCTAAGTCATGTATTAACGCACTGGCTGCACAAACAGTTACTGGTACAGTTACTAAGTGAAACTGCCCCCAAAGGCTATGCTATGTTATTTAGTTGCACTTGCATATTCCAGTTTTATGCAAAACTACACAGATAGAGCTTTGGCTCCCAACCAAAATGTACGGTTATCATCTGTTATCATTCAAACATAGCTTGTTCTGAGACCGCAGTTGTCTTTTAAGTAAAGTGTCTCTCTTTGTGACAGTCATACAGGATTATATAACATTATCCCTACATAAGGTTTGGTGTTTCTCCAGCATAAATATTCCACAGCATATCCATACATCCATACATTATGGTTTTTGGTGCTTTAGAAATGAATTGAAATAATTTCAAGAATTAATACTCACATGCCACCTTAATTTACATGTTGGCTAAATAAACATTGTATTACATGGAATTTTGATTAAAAATAATATTCTCAGAATTTGCAACTTGTCAATTTGATGAACATTAATGTGATGAATAATGAAATCTATTGAAATATATATTATATGACTGATTCAACATCAAACTGTGGTAAATAATTAATGGCATATTAAACAGTTCAGGGGATAATTTAATATTTTGTAGATGCAAAAATGTTTTTGAGATGATGAGAGGATAGTTCAATATTTTGCTGATACAAAAATGTTAGTGAGATGATTCACTCTGTGCTCAGTCTACTATTCAGTGGACATAGAAGCAAATCTCTCCCTAAAAAATATATTTTGGGTTAAAACTCAGGTCCCAAACAGGTTGGTCAGTGGAGTGCTTCTTCACTTATTATCTTAAACAGGTGCTCTTTGGTATCAAGGATATTCAATCACTTAGGGATTTGGTTAGACTACAACTTCAATTTAACAGTCTTTTCTGTATATAGTAAGTATACCAGAGAGTTCCAAAGGCACACTGCTTATTAACTTAAAAAGCCTTTATTTTGGGGGGCTTACGCGTTGCGACAACAATGTCTTCCTCAGAGCTGGGCTATATTTTGGGTCAATGTTAATGTAATCTTTCTTTGTGTTCGAATGGTTATTACTAATTACATTTACACTTTGACAAAACTGACTCCACTGAGAATAAAACACAGCTCTGATTGACAATAACCCAGCAGACTGTAGGCTTGCCCTAAAACAGAATATCTAGTTTAAGGGTCATTGCATGACATTAAAAAACTCTATTTAAAACAGATTAATACTAACCTTGATATGCTTTCTGGAAGAAAAGGTCTATCACTACATTCATTATGCTTGACATTTGGAAAAAAGCTGCATTGAAAAGTAGAAGAGAAACCAATTACATACTGCATAACCCTGTGTTGACCAAAGCAATGTAATATATAAATAACAAGCAACCATGTTATTTCTCATTTCTAAGGCTTTCAGAGACATGAATGCATGTTCATACATCACAGGTGTCAGGGCCATGAGTTATGTAAGCCAGTATTTTAATGGAAAATGTGTGTCACTGTGATCATATTATGCGAGCCAAATGTCTCTCTCAGTAGCTCTTTACTGTATAGGGAAGTATTAATGCGGTTTAAAAGGACATGGCAAGTGACTGCAAATTGGGTGTGGGGGTGTGTGGTGGTGGGGGTGTGGACTTCTGGTATATGTGAGATTAACCCAATCCTAATGTGACATGTTTCTGAGTGTCTTTGCATTGCAAGGCACCAATTTGTCCTGTTCCAAGCATTATGTCAGGATTTGTACAAATGTTGGCACAACCTCACCTTGCTTCAACAAAATTGTGTCACTTGACATACAGTACGAGTTGCGGAAACATCAGTGTTGGCAGCTAAGGACGCATTCATCAGATACGTATATTTACAGGGTAAAATAGTCCTAATTTGATTTTAAATGCCTCCATTGAATCTCTGTCTGCCTCTGCCTCTTCTGTTCTCATCTTGATTCCCAATTAAGACATACCCACCCTGAGCAGACCTCTCTGGTCTGTATAACGGGGAAATCACTGAAGACTTTTCCTCCTCCTTCAACTTAAAGTGGGAGAAAAAAAGAAAGCAAGTGAGGCAAACTTGAGAGAGAGAGAGAGAGAGAGAGATTCTGGCTCTGGGGAAGAGCTGGAGCTGAAGCTTCATCGCAGTGAAGTGATGAGGTGCTGCAACGGCTGCTGTTGCTCTAGGAGAAGCGTTGTGCTGTGGTGTGCTGTGCCGCGCTCTTGTGCGGCGTTCTCTCTCTCTCTCTCTCCCTCTCCCTCTCTCTCTCTCTCCCTCTCCCTCTCTCTCTCCCTTCCTCCCCAGGGCCTTATCTCGCTCTGTGATCTCGCCTCCCTTTTATCGGCGCTTCCTCCGTCGGCCAGATGTGCCTGACTGGCCCCTCTCCTCCTCGCTGTTGTCAAATCTCCTAAAAAGCAATCCGGCAGGGCTTTGGCAGAGGCTGATAGGCGGCAGAATCAGGGCCTCGTTTATCTGCGCCACAAGAGGGCAATCCCTGCTGAAATACACTTTAGCCTCAGGTGAACCAGCCGGGCTGTCCGGCGCTATCTACCACTCCCCTCGTCTCAGGGGCCTCTCCACAGTCGGCAATTTCACATGATGCGAGGGAGTGTGTGTGTGTGTGTGTGTGTGTGTGTGTGTGTGTGTGTGTGTGTGTGTGTGTGTGTGTGTGTGTGTGTGTGTGTGTGTGTGTGTGTGTGTGTGTGTGTGTGTGTGTGTGTGTGTGCAGTGTTGGGGAGTAACGCATTACATGTAATTGAGTTACGTAATTTAATTACAAAATAAATGTAACAGTAATATATTACAGTTACTGTAGAAAAATGTGTAATTCAATTACAGGTACTTTTGAAATTTTTCAAAATTACAATTTGAATTACATCTCAATATTGTCAGCTAAACCTGGCAAAGGATATTGTATGTAAAAAGAACTGTTTCCCTCCACAGCCATAGTTTGATACGGGACCTTCTGATATGCTCTATCACGTCTACAGCGCCATCAGCGTAGGCCTACATGCCTGCCTGTAAACGTGTTATGATTATCATTATATTATCCTCACAAAAAATGTGATGCTAATTCATGTATTGAATGCCCTTGCTGCCTTGTGCGCTTGTATAGAACTGCTCGGCAGCCTGTAGACCAAGGCCGAAATCTTCGCATGGATTTGGGGACTATATATATCATAAAAAAATCGGAAAAGTAATCAAAAAGTAATCAAAAGTAATTAGTTACGTTACTCAGACAAAGTAATTCAAATAGTTACACTACTATTACAATTTAGACAGGGTAACTTGTAACTGTAACACATTACATTTCTAAAGTAACCTACCCAACACTGTGTGTGTGTGTGTGTGTGTGTGTGTGTGTGTGCGTGCGTGAGTGTGTGTGGGAAGGAGAATGCCAGCATGTATGTGTGGTTATGCGGTAGTGTGTATCCACAGAGAGTGAACAAGGCGGACTGTGGAGAGTGTGGGAGAGAGAAATGGAGGTAATTAGGGATCAGGGTTATCCGTCGTTAATGCACTTGGTCAGATGTGGGGGAGACAACACCTTGAAAGCGCCCCATTTCGGCCTGATGAAATGTGAATGCGACACCATTGACCTCCGCTGAAAGTCAAACAGACTTCTCAGCGGTGAGATAACAGATCCAACCCTCAGGTCACATTGCTGGAGCATTATCATACATTAACTCCCGTACATCCACACACGACAACTTCCAGCAAACTCCCCCCCTCCCCGCGGTCCCCTCTCCCTCGGCCCCGGTGCGGTGACGCAGTTAGGTGGATGGCAGATCGCAGCGCTTTTTCAGAATGCAACCGGGGTCTAGGCTTCAGGCAGATTGGTTACCATGGAGACCGAGCCCCTGCAGATTGCTAATGGCAGACAGCAGTGCAGGATAAGATGTGTGCTAATCACAGAGCATTGTTCTCAGACGTGTCATGCTGTCCTGAGGGTCCAGCGTATACGCACACCCCGCTCGGCTCCCACGCCACTAGAGTAATTACACACGGGTCCCACTCGAAGCCATCTCCAAGCCTATTATCCTTCACAACATTCATATTAAGGCAAGAAATTGTAAGATGAAAAAGAGTATAATGACTGTATTTTTGGTAAATGATTACAGCAACTCTTGATGATCAGTACAGAGACCAAAGCTGATATCATGGGCATGTTTGTGATATATGTCAGATAAAGTTCATCAATAAACATCTTACATGTCTCACACTAGCCTATTTCATAAATACTTACTGTAAAGTGGTGTTAGACTATACCTGAAATATGTTTGATGCAAACTACAATTGCATATTAATCATTCAGCATGTTGAAGGCGCAGTAAATGAATGTGATATCAAAACCTTTTGCAGCATTTCTTTTTGTAAAATTTCTCAAAACAGTTCTCCATGTGTAGGCCTGTTCAAATTACTACATGTTGCAATTCTTGCTGCACAATGACCATGCCACCATTGTCCCTCTTTTAGTTAATCAAGCAGCAAACCGCAGGAAATAAAGGTCAGTATTGATAACTTCAACTTACACTCAAGAAATCAGTGAAACTCCTGTAGATTTTTAGGGAGATCTTATTGTTGAGGCACATGTCAGGTTGAACGGGGGTGGAAGCCATCTTTGCCATTCACTGGTTGTGTCTTTCAGCCTTTCTGTTGCCTGTCATGCCTTCCATGTGCATTCAATATGGGTTTCTGATTGTTGACAGAAAGATATACATAATTCATATTCAAAATGATTTTATGCTTTCAGAACATTAATGGAATGTTTATTTGGAAGACGTCACATGGGCGATCAAGGTCAGTCCATGGTCACAATAAAAGCAATGTTGTGATACAAGCAAGCACTTTATCAAGGAAAGAAATCTTGTAGTTTTTGTATCAGTATCTCAGTAGTTCTGTCCGACAAACTCCTCTATTCATTATGACATGCATTAACAAACACTATTTCTACTTTCCAATTGTATCCATGTAAATGCCATTCATTCAGGTTTACAGCAATATGAAACTATCCTCTTATAATTCATTTTTAAAACCATAAATCATTCACACACCTATCTGCACATCTCAGCTCTAGTGCTTCATTAGCATGCAAGAAGGTTTTCTTTGAGCATGCATTCACAGGTGACAGGACTTATATGAGAAGGCTCAGGATGTGTTTAGCTTTTCATGTCACCCAGGTCAATACCAGCCACTTCCAAGCCCTGTCAGTGCATAATTACGTGAGGGTTGGCAAACATACAATCTGCCAAAGGTATAGCCAGTCCATGTTGCAGAGTCTCAGAGAGAGTCCATTGCATTTAGTTGCATATTGAATGAGGAGTACGACTGCACATAATCCTCAATCAAAGCAAGTCCCTCAGGACCTTTACCACTCAAACTAAAATGCTTTGCAATACCATTTCCCCCAGTGAAGGACAATGAAATATGGACACCACCACTCAGGAGGAAGTTGTGCTCATTAAATTATGCCTTGGGTTCAAACACAACACAGAAAACCTGTTTTAATTATTAGATTATTCAAATGCCCTTTTCTAATAAGTAAACCTACACGGACAACTATTGAACTGTGGCTTTGTGGTGCTCAAAGATCTTTTGTATCCAGCCTGTAATGGATGGGAACGGCTTCTCAGAAGACAACAAAAGAAAATAAATTGAGTGCAGTCAGATTGAACAATAGACCTAGGATATATGAATGTTTGTTAGATAACTCAAGAATTGTTCCTGTGTCTAATCTAATGGGGGCAACCTTTTTCTGGACATGATTGCATGAAAAGGAAAGGGCAAGGGAAAGTCACCGGACTCTCAACTTCAATTTCACAGGTTGCAAGGCTTACACATTTCACAAAACATGACCTAACTTGCTCCCAGTCTGTGACTGTTTCAAGGGCTTTTTTAGTTTGGTGACTTGTGCTGCCAATTCACTACCAGTTTTTCAGCAAAGCAAACCAATTATTCAACACCCTTTAAGGACACTCTGGAGTTCTGCAGTAAGTGTTATGAACAAAAAAGACAAATTGACAAACTTATTCAAGCCCCCCTGAAATAAATGATTACATCAAGTTTGTATATGTACCATTATCATATCCCATTCTTCATCACCAAAAGCCTCCAGCCAAATGATGTCCATTAGTTTCTCTTGTACGGCTATGTCTCTTCATTCAACCAAAGATTTTCAATGGGATATTCAGCCACACCGCATTCCAGCTATGGTTATTGTCTGATAATGTTGGGCCAAGCTTTTGTTGAACTAGATGGAATCATTGTAGCTCCAAATAAAACAATCAATGATTAGAATAACACTGGTAGTTGCCACAGCAGCAAAACACCCCCCAAACCAGAAAGCTGCTCAACCGCGTTTTATTACACATGGCACTGATATTTCTGGTTAAACATTTTCTTGAATACCATGTTACCATATTAACCCTTCTACACCCAGTACATGTCCCATGTGTGTTTGTGTGTTACCTGGTCATGCAAAGCAATGAAGATATACTTCTAGCATTCTGAGTCTACATGAAAACATTTGTTCCTATCAATCCTCCGGGTCTTAAAAATATCAGATATTTCTTCCGTGCCAAGGTGCTGTTAGTCCATACCAGCTGAATCATGACCTTTAAATTGGTATACGTCATGGTGTTGTTCCCAGCTTGTAGGATTCTTATCTGAACTTGTTTATGATCATTGCTTCTTTGTTTCAATAAAACTAAAATATTTAAAGAGCACTGTTTGCTACTCATCTTTAAAACACAAAGAAAATCTAGATTGAGGTTGTTCAATTAAAGATTCAGCAAAGAATTAGTTTCAGCAAAAAGACAAATATTTACACTGGGTATTCAATATAAATAGAATAACTTCTAGAATCTTTAGAGAAAAATTGGGTGTTCTCATGTGGCCATGGTTGAATCATTTAACTTCTTGCATCTAGTGATTGTTGCAAAAACAAGATCTTTCTACATCCCAACACTCGCATCAGAATATTTTTCCAAAGTAGCTAGACAGTGACACCTACTGGCATTATCCAGAACACAAAATCCTCTATTTCATAAGTCTGATATAATCACATTATAGCCTGCCATTTTATAAACTTCCAACTATCATCACCAAATGCATGGGTAAACAAACACACGATTAATGCAATTATATAGTTAATATTTTAATAATCAGGAGGGAGCACATGTACAACTTGTGAATACATGTAAGCGGGCTCTTGTGGTGGAGGATAATAAATCCGCAACTACTGATTGAGGCTTTTCTTATTGACTGTGTGTAAAACTGATGTGAACGCGGAATAATTTCATTCTTGGAGACAAACTGCTATGTACACACACTACTGTCTTAATGGGGAAGCTCGTGGGAGACAAGCTGGTAATGAGACCCACAGGAAGGGCAGCGCTGGGCATCTCCTGCATGGAGCCAGAACCACACCACCGCTGTGTTGTCCTCCTCACCTATCAAGAGAGCAGGCAAAGGGCACCGACATTACTCAGGGGTCACTCCACAACATATGACCGATAAAGCTAGCTCCAAACATGGGGCTGCTTGCACAATGATCAGAGCATCACGTGACATACATTGACATCATCCCAAACTTATCAACAGCAGCAATAGTGGCCTAATTCATGAAAATGATACTTTAGATTTAATTTCTGGTCTGTTTAATGTTGTGGCATAAACCAGGCAGTATCTATCCTCGTGACACTTACACACACAGCCGACCACCCTCTTGTTTGTGATGGAAGGGACAAGATGTGGATCCTCCTTGGACCCTGCATATTCCTTGGGCTTCAACATGCTGTATGGATCCTAATAAAGCAAAGATATTTCCCATAAGTTTGATTTTATAGCAAGCTACTTATCGCCTCTCTAAAAACGGATGTAACCAAACAGCGTGAAAGACTATAAAAAGTTAGCACAACAGGCCTCACGCTAATGTTAGCTGAAATTTCCCTTCAAATAGAGCTACTGTTCAATAAGAACTTACCGAACCATCTCTCAGTGCGTGCATGACGATTTTCTCCATTCCGGTGGCCTGCTCCTCATCGGATGGAACACCTTTCAAACAAGACTTTACATTAGTGAAGTTTAACGTTACATGTTCCCAGATAAGTTTTCGAAGTTAATCATCATAATAATATAAACCAGAACGTTATTTTTGCTAACTTAAGTTACCGACTGTCTTCGCCAACTACAATGCTAACACGTCGATGAATACATAACATAATACATGTTTGTTACGTTTCCACATCTTCATTAACCACGGCCAACATTTCCCACAAAACGTAGTGAATAATATAGTACATCTGACGTGATGTTAGGATGGAAGTCAGACGAAATAGTCATTTGCATTACTAGCTGGCTCGCCATTTCCTTACATACGCGGAGGTTAGTTAACATTAGCTAGCAGCTAAGCGGCCACTGAGGCATCCTCCATGGCGTGCCATTGACTGCCCTTGGCCGTGTTTCAATTAGATGCTGTTGGTGATGCTAAATACATCTGCGGTCAGTTGTGTCCGGTACATATAATACCTCCAGCAGCCATTCCACGGGCTAGAGTCTTCATCGGGGTAACCCGGGCAGTAGTTGCGGCCCGAACGGCGGTACGCAGAAGTAACCTTGCAGCCATCTTCTCTCAGTGCTTCTTCCCAATGTATAGCTTAGTGACGTTAGCGCAAACCTCCCTTATTTAAGCGTCGCATTTATTTGACGTCATGTATATGTGTATGTGCATCTAGGGGTATGAGAAAAATGTCATCTGTTGCTACTGGGATATGATCAACTTTAAATTGTAGTTATTGATGTTTGATTACAAGGAATCAAATATCAATAGGAAGAGGAAGAGGAAGTTATTCATAGCGCGCGTTCTGGTAAGATTTCAACATAGATAGGCTATGCAGGTCAAAGCCTGTTGCACTTTGTTTTGGTTTTTTGTTGATAGAAGCCACACACACACACACACACACACACACACACACACACACACACAAATGTATTTTGATATAATACATTTGGTACCATTTTGAGGAAGATTGAGGACATTGTTTAAGTAGGATTCCAGGTGTTACAGATTTGACATAGCCTATCATAAAGACCAAATGAAATCGAGTGGGATAGGCTTGATGTAGGCTAGGTTAATCGAGTTAAATAGCCCATTTTAATCTTTCATAAATTATACAATGTTTGAAAAGTAGGATAGAGCCTTTACAGCACTTGACTTTTGTGATCTCCATCATTATAATTGGATTAAGCTTATGCTGTGAACAATTTGTCATACCACTTTAACTGTCAACCCTATCACATTGTTACAAAAAAAACCCACACACATTTTGATTTATCATTCACATCCATGTCACATTTCTTAGTGGTATGCTGAAAACAGCTGATCTTGAATGTAGAATATAAAAGGCTAATTTTCTGACACTGTTCTTCAGTGGCATATTATTATCGTGTATTAAAGTGTCATCGCTCGAAACCCCTTCTGTGATTATGTTTTCTCAATTTAGCATTAGGGTTGGGTATCGTTTTAATTTGAACGATTCCGATTCCGATTTCGATTCTCTTAAAATCGAAGGGTCTCTCTTAAAAGGCAGGGTCAAAAAAGTTTGGATATTTTAAATGAGCTTTCTGAATGACATTTACTATACATTTCTCACAGGGCTGTTTTCAACTACAATATAAATCGTCTTCTTGTTGCCTCAGCTCGGTTATGCAAACACCTTCTTCGTTGGTGTTTAGCGGCTTCTTCTTCCGGTTCGTGGACTGGGAATCGATATTAGGAATTGAAATTTAAACTTTTGAACGATTCCGGGAGAATTGGAAAGCTAGTCCTGGTTCCCATCGATTCTCGATTCTCGATACCCAACCCTATTTAGCATTCAGCATTTGTTGGTTGAACTGAACCAAAAATGGCTAAAAATTGTGGGAGGGAGAGAACTTCAGACACTTGTGGGTCATATTAGTTCTCTAGTAAACTTTTGCTCAAAGCAAGTAAAAGCCAAGAAGTTAAATGAAGTATGCTATTGATGTGCACAACAGTGTAAAGTGCCTCTAACCCAGGGATGTAGTGGTGGACTGCGGTATCAGATTTTTTTGAAAAAGGCAGTCAGAAGGTTAATGATGGTGGAGGTTATTGTCTAATGTTTATATTAATACCAGTGGTATTAATATTGTTGCAATAGTTGCAATTGCAATTGGTTGCAGTAGGTGAATAAACTCTTCTGAGAGGTGGAAAAACTGCGTTTAGCCTCCACTACATCCTTGCTCTCACCATACTAGACCGCTTTTCAGGAGCACATGCCCCAGGATTGAACTTCTGTGCCCCAGTAAATAAGTTAAGGTTATATAGCTGCTTTTGCCTCTTTGGCTGCAGATAATTATTATGATTAGATTTGACTGTGCCCCAGTAGCTTTGGGTCTTGTAACACCCTGCTAGAGACTAAATGGGAGACTGTAATGAAAAAATACCAAAATCTTAAGAAAGATTTCTCAAGTCCTCAGCTAGCTTAAACATGTTAAACATGTTTTAACATTGAAGAGAACGTTGGTCAATTCACACTGAAAAGAACATAGAGAATGATCTGAACCTGATCCAAATTACTCATGGATCACAGAGAAGACTATTCTCAGAACAAATGATAGGGTGCTGGAGGAGAGCTTGGCATGATCCATCAAAGAGTCTTAAAAGAGGCTTTAACAAGGACGGTGATAGCTCCATTTTTCATCGCCATATCGTTGACACTTTAATGGAGCATTTCAATCCTTCAGGACAATGATATCTGTAGGTGTGTGAATGGTTCCGTCTGTATTGGCACAATCGTTGCCCGATATCTCCCAAGAGGGTTGAAGGACCTTCATCAAACTTCACACAGTTCATCACTACAAGTCTCGATGGACCGATTTGGTCAACTAGAATGTGAGGTCAAAGGTCAAGATCACATGGGGTCATGTAATACAGTGTTTACACAATATATCTCCCAGCTGGCTTGCTATAACTTCATCACACCCTGAACAGTTACAGTTATGACTACAAGGGCTACGTGCACTAATTAAGTACTCTAGAGTATGAGGTCAAATGTCAATGTCAGTGCACTTCAGGCCACTGGACAGACCTGGTAGCAGACACCAATTCATGGTCTAGCATTATATCTTTCCAAGGGGGGCTCAAAACTGTTGCAGGGATATACATTGATCACATCAGTTTAAGATGAACCATTAATAGACACGGGGGCTACCATGTCTTGGCCATACTCATCTACAATGTATGCAAGCAGCCTAACTATATCTAAGCAACGTAACCTATTAATGATGTGGCCGTAGTGCGCAAGGATTGGATAGAGAGGGAGAGAGAGACTCGAGTGTATGTTTAGAATGGAGATGCATATGGAGAAAACAGACGCGCTGTTGAGACTGGATATAAGTGTCAATAGTATCAGAAAATAAATCCACAGACAAAAGCCCTCATTCATTTGACATTTGTCATCAGGTGACTGGTTAGTGCAGAAATGAAGTAAACGGCACCACTGAAATCTGTCTCAAGCATTCAGTCTCCTCTCTGTTGAGGTGATAAGCCATTAAGGCTTAGCCAATGTTTCTGTTAGGCTACGGAATAATACAGATTTGACAAGTTTTATTTGCTAATTGCTATATTGACAAACCCATAGCCCACATTAAATTTGTGTAAAGCATCAATCCATTTTTGTTCAGGGATTATGGTGGACTTGTATGCAGAACTGACTTGGGTCTAGGTGGGGATGGTTGATGCAGCCAAGCTCTAACAGGTTGAGCACAGGTGACTTCCAGGACGGGCCAGTGCCCACAATGCTCCCTCCACCCCTGCTCTGTGACACCTGGACTGCCTTACAAGCATAAAACAATTGGGTAAAATGAACGCATTTGAATTTAAAAATGTACCAAAAGTGTGTCATTGCATTCAGCAAGGTCAGACAATTGCTTCAAAGGAAGTCGATCTAACTATCAGTAATAGTGAAAACTAACATGTTAGTATGCCTTCACTGGTGTTGTCCTCCAGTAGTGACATTCACAAAGCTGTAAAGAGTTATGTAACAAACAAACAGACAAAAAAACTGTTCAGTACTCTATATATTTTACCTCGGAGATAGAGAAATTGTTGTGATCTGTGACAGCAATTATTCTTGGTTCCAGGAAACCACACACGAGGATTTTCATCACCAAAGTGTATGTTTATTCCTCAAGTTAACAGAAATTATTTATTTTATACAATCGAACATCGCAACCCCATGATTTGAATGACTTTATCTTGATCAACAGATTTAAAATATGCTTCCATTTGCTTTCTCTCTCACTATCATTTCATGACATTACATTCTCATGTCAGGCCTTTTTTTTTGTTTTACAATAATTCCACGTAATTTGCCGGGAACATTCCGTAGTTGCCATCAGGGCCATATCCTCGCCACCATCCTTCATCGATCATCTCGATTCCAGTGATGATGTCATCTGGGTCAAAGGTGATCTCTGTATCGTCCGCTGTTGATAGAATGGAACTGGTCATGAAACCTTTCACTACACACATTATTTATCATAAACGAAAATGGTGGGTGCTGAATACTGAGCAGCAGCAATGGGCCAGTAAACTCTCAGCTTATACTCACAAGCTTGGTAGTCATATAAAGCCCGAGCACTGACGCTTCTCCCAGCATCCTCTCCCACTGCAGTGGAGTCAGCTGCTTCTTGGACATCCTAAACAAAGAGTGCAGTTAGTTAAAACATTTTAATGGGCCACAACAGAATCATTGATACCTAAATGTCACTGATTATTTAAGTTTTCAAACAGTATGTGGTGTATTTTGTACTTGTGATCCAAGTTACAGTGGTCACAAAATGAACAGAAATTGTGCCAGGCAGAAATATTTTTCATGACTCAAAAACTGTGTAAGGACAAAGTCTAACATTTGAGGCATCATCATAGATGTCAGCAACAGTTTCATAGAGTTGATCTTCATGTGTCCCAACAGGTTGTGCCTCCTCTCCAGCGGTTTCGGATCCCTCTGAATCTACAAAGTAGCATTATATGGTCAGTACCTATTGAATAGGACAATCTCAGCAGCAGCAGTGGGCAAGCAAACTGGGGTGACAACATTATGCTACATGGAATACATATGTCTAACACAAACTTCCAAAAACTCATTCATATTAGTAAAGTGACTGTCAGCGACAGATGGGCATTTCAGTTTGACTGAACTCCACAATAGTTCAATAATCCTTTTAACTCTTCCAGTCTCCCATGATACAATTTGTCCGTATTCAGATATGGTTGCAGGGTTGTATAGCTGTCCACTCAATCATACCAGTGGTAGGATATCTATTTAAGAGAAGCGCCTGGCCAAGTTTCGCTCTCACCAACATCCTGTACCGTAAATAAAGTGAGGTGAACTGAAAGTGCAGTGAATGTTGGCATCTTGTGTCTACCTGACTGTATGTCAGGTTGAGAAAGGGTTATAGACCCTGAACAAAACACAAATAAATTGTTTGTGCTTATTGGAGGAGTCATGGGCCCAATTGAACAACACGAGGGGAATTATTTGATAACTCATGACAGGCCAACAGTGAAATGCCTTGTAGCGTGAGTAAATTGAGTTTTGTACACTGGTGCACAGTTGCAGCGAACACCTTCTCACCAGCGAAAATAAATAAATAATAGAATAGAATAAAATAAACCAAGGCCTTGAAAACATTCAAACGTTGATCAGGCTTTGTCTGGGCTCTGTGCTGGCGGCCAGGTTGAACATTAGGACAGTCAAAGTGGCACTTCTAGAAGCCTGTAATATTGATTTTTTTCAACGAATGTAGGTGTATAACTTTAACTTTGAATGTAACTTCAATGAGTCATCCCTCATGAGCCTTGGAACAGTTTGTTGAATCAAGTTTGGGCAGCACTCACGACCCTGGAGATGTGAACCGGCTGAAACAACGAATAGCTATACATATGCTCCCAACACATAACCTTGTGGGGTACCGTTTCTCTCATAGAAGGCCAAGGTTTAAAAACAGGTACAGCTAGCAGTGGGAGAGGACAGAGAAAAGACTTTCGCTATGTCACACAAAGTCATATCATAAGCATTATGCACACCTTGTGCACACAGGGCCAGATAAGAACAGGGCAACCTGAACACAAATAGCTCTCTTTATCTCGCCCTTTGTGAGTATTGTATATTCAGTCTCCCATCAACACTAACTATTTTATATAACATTCATTTTTTGAAACAAAAAAAAAAGTCTCAAAAATACCTTGCCATTCATCATCAAATTCCTCCACATCATCATGAGTAAAGTGATCCACGGCAACAGGCTCTGGTACAGGTTCTGGAACAACTTCAGGCTCTGGTGAAGGTTCTGGAACAACTTCAGGCTCTGTAAACAAAGCAAGAGATGGATGACTTACTAACAGTATCTTATTTAGTGATCAGCACCTTACTTTGACAGGTAAGTTGCTAGTCATAGTGCATAGAGAGCCTTAGGTTTGTTTTCAATTAGGGTTATTCGGGCAGATTGTGTTTAAAAGTTTACTGATGGTAAAGAGTTTAGGGCCAGTGAGTATTTCTGACTTTGTAGAAGGTGCATTGTTAGTAGAGTATTTTCTAACAAAAACTGAGAATAATACAAATGAATATGAAAAAGATATTTCCTTTAAATCTTGAGAACTATATGAGACTCCAATGTACATTTAGCTATGAAAAGATAGGACAGGATAGGATCATGTGTATATATTTTTATTGATAATCCATCAATACATCAGGATATGGAAAGGGATACCTACCATATGGTGTTGTTTCTTTTTCTTCAATAAGGTATCCAACAGGATCAGGTTTTTTTACGGAAATAGGTTGGGGAGATGGGGGTCGCTCATCGCTGGGCTGTTTTGCCAGGAATGGGCTTCTCAAACGCCCTACAAAAAGTGGACAGGCTGAAGTAAATTAGATGGCTCGGCAGACAATGAGGATGGCAGTCATTCTCGGGCGGTCACTGCACTGGGAAGGACAGTGGATGTTGAAAGTCTGTTTACCTGGCTGGGAGGCAGATGTCGCGACCCCGTTGCTCCCAGACGGACTTCTCTCCATCTGTTTAAACAAATCCCTCGGGTTGACAGATCGCTGGGAGATAAGGGACGCAGCCTCCTGAAAAGGATTGGAGGTCAATAAACCCTTTTTTACTAAACAGCTCTGCCCTTAATGTCTCACATCCTCACCACCCACGCCTCCTCGTCCTATTCACTCACATTGGCTTTCTGAACAGACTCGGCTCTTGTAATTCCCCTTCTCTCTGAAGCCTGCCGCTGCTTCTCCTGCTCCTCCTGAGGAAGCAATTAGACGATTAAGCAGATCCTGACATATGAATACTTTTAAAAATATATACGTTTCATTTATTCATATATGCGTGATGCTTCAGGTGACAATGATGAAACATAACGACAAAGAGTTTGGAATACAGTTTTCAATATGAAACTTGAAGAGTCAAATATGATCAAATTCTCAAAGAATTAATTGCTAGTGAATCAGAGCCTGTGTCTCCATCCCTGTAATATCTAAACAGAATCTATAAGATTGTAAAGAGTTATTTCCCCAGGAACGAAAAGGCAGCAAAGAGAAGTAAAAGTCAACGTCACCAACTGTTGTCGTTCCTTTTCTTGGTTTTCAGCATCCAGTTTCTTTTCAAATTGTCTAACGCACAAAAACAAAACAACAAAAACATCACCACCAAACTCCTCTCGCTCTGTTACAATAAGGGTTTGTAGAGTTTGCAACAATAAGAACACAATTTTACTGCTGGGATTAAATCTCAGGATGATGTCAATATAACCCATCAAATAAAAAGGAATTCATTTTTACCTCTATGAATAAACAGAAAAATTGAGGCACTCCTATTAAGTAAGAAGCCTTTAATTAAAAAAAAATGGCTACTCCTATTAAGGCTTTTTACTTAATAGAAGTGCCTCAATTTTTCTGTTTTTTTTTTCCATAAAAGTATAGGCCCTTTTTTGAAGAGCACCCTGAACAAAACAGATTTTGACCCAGAGTAGCGCTCCTTTCTCTCCTTTTTCTCATTTTTACCTCTGCTGGTCAATCTGGCTGCCTCTCTCCTTTTCTCGCCGCACGCGTTCTGAAGCCTCCTTCTCATCCCTCTCTTGCCTCTCTTTCTCCAAACGCTGGCGGTCCTCGTTCACCTTCTTGCGCTCCTCCAGTCGACGAGCCTTCTCATCTTGCTAGAGTAAGAAAAAGGATCACAAAAAGGAGCAAATAAGGGGAGATACTTGATAGAGAGAGAAAGACAGGCACACGTTTAATAAAATGAAAGCTGTATATACGACATACTTTGAAAATGTAATTATCTCACCTCTGCTTGTGCCCAGAAATTGTCCCTGTTTGTCCCTTTGATCTCATCGATAGCACTGGTCTTCTGGTAGACTGAACCCTAAGGAAATTCCAATGTGTTTAATCCAGTGTGGAAGTATTTATTCAATACCACTAATCTATACAGTTGCACTAATGAATTTGCAGACCTATGCCAAGACACCTGTGATTTCTGTTTCCTAAAGAGTGGAGACATATTCCTTCATCATCCACATTCAGTAAAACAAAATGAGCTGCTTCATTCATTCATTCATTCATTCATTATCTACTACATGCCACACAAGGCCTGGTCTCACCACAGGAAGTCCAGGACCAGAGTCTTTGTATTTGCTGTTGGAATTGGACTCTTTGTGGATACTGTAGTTTACACCCGCAGCCTTGGCCACCTGTTGCATTATTTCGTCTGGCTCGACATCGTCCTCCGACCGTGCATTGATGGTCACATGGGCACCCTATAATCGGACACAAGTTTGCACAATCCAAGACGATATTTAATGTGTGTATCTTTTGAACTGTTTGCATTCTATGAAGCAATTGTTTATCGCATAATGCATGTGGATGTATACACCACAGGGATCTCACCCTCAGGAAATTAGCCATGGAACGGACATGATTGGCACAAGTTCCTTTTCTGACTTCTTTGACTCCCTCGCCAGTCTGCAACACAACATTGTGGTTTAATCATGAACTATCATTACCGAGTATAATAATACACACACCTATCATTAGAATGTATAATTATACACACAAGGTCTGTGATGGTGGTAAGGATTTCAGGGGGGGATGAAGGGCATGAGAAGAGAAAACAACTGAAGAAGAAAGAAGCCTGGGAATTTACCCAATTTATCAGGACATATTTTGGCACGCCACAGTTGTCATCCAGGACCCGGCAGAAGGCATACATCACTTTTCCACTGTTAAGCTCTTCCACCATCTCCTCCACTCCTCCATCTACAGTAAGACATTGCATGCAATAACACACACACATGTTCATCACCCACTTATTAGGTAGACACCCCCACCTCCATAAATGGATACAGTCATTGATCGATATTAATGCATGATTATAATGCATTGGTGCATGATCTGTGTTCTTGTAGCAAGATGCAAACATACAGGTTGCTGTTTAATTGAAAATACAAACTAACAGAAAAGTGCTCACTCACCTCCTTTTCCTGCCACTCGGATGTCATTTGTATTTCCCTCATATGTAAACAGCGCCCTAGTTGCGTAAAATGCGTAAAAAAACGACATGATCAAGTGCTCATTAAGGGCTCATCCTATGCCATTAAATAATTATCATTCTCACACCATAACCACACCCTCTAGAATATAACTCTCCCAGCTACATGCACAACAAAATCAGAGGTTTCATTTAATGGTCGGAATACTACAACAAAGCACGAATGACAAATTAAACTTTTGCGTAAAAGTCTGGTATAGTGTAACCTCAAACTCTGTTCAAATTCCGCCTCGCGCTGATTATAGGCTGCAAGGAAAACTGAAACTGACGGACTTAAAGTTCCACGTTCCGACACTACTGTGGTGCGGAATGTTCTCAGTGTATTAAAATGATAATGACTAGAAAATAAACGAAGTCTTACCAGTTTGTGCTACTTTTCCTGTCCAAAACTTCACCATAAGCGGCCGAAAGCTCCGTACCATTTTTACTCAGATTGACAGACATTGTAGAACGTATTGTTCTTCTAACTAAACGACCACTGAAAGTTTTCAAACGTATGAAATTAACGTTGTCACATCCCCATCGATTAATTAGCCAAGGCCTACAAAACAACGTCAAACCCGAAAGATTGAAAGTAACCTCAACATTTAAGACCTTGTCAATGAGACAATGAGAGACCAGCCTACAGAAATCTGGTTCGACGAGTCGAAAAGATTTGCAACACGGAAGATCTGCCGCTGGCACGAAGTACCTCACCACACCGCACCAGGACTGGCTACCCACTATGGTATTACTTCAAGCTAACCACTCTTTTTACAGAGAGCAGTGACATTCAGTGAGCAAATGTTAAATGAAAAAACGTCTAAAGGCCTACACCAACAATTCTGCATGCATGATATTTGCGCGAGCATTAACTGCATATGCGTGGTCAGGGGCGCCGCCAGGGGGGGAAAGGTTAGGACGATTCTAAGGGCCCAGCACTGACAGGGGGCCCTTTGAAGGCTATCAATAATAATGTAATAGTATTGTCATGTGTAGGATTTTTGAATAAATGTTTAATTTGATCTGTTTAAATAAGGAAATTATATATGGTTTTACAAGTCAACTACTATTTTCACTGTAGGAACATAATCTAAAGCGATTTCAAACACCCCTATTGTGGACTGTACCATTTTCAACCACCGTGGCGCTAGAACGGAGATAGAAGACGACTTCAGCAGTGTCAACATTGAGTGACAAAACGCTAGGTAAATTCCTCCAGTAGGCTACATTCGTTTTGCTGCTGCTGGGTAAATGTATCTTGCTAGCAGACGTCTAGCTCGTTGAAAATCATGTCATCAAGTCATTACAACCGGCATTTATTAACGTTTTTACCCCCCACCCCCATGTAATTCGAACTATGAGCAGCAGGCTATCCTACCCCCCAATTCGCACTCTGCATAGGTGCGTGCATTTTAGAAGTTGCCAAGTAAATTATGAAGTCTGGATATCACAAACGCAAGCAGAAGCAGAGAGCTAAGAGGGAGAAAAAAGGTCACTCGGTTTTTCCAAAAGAAAGGTAATTCACTGACACTGGATGCCATGACACAACACATAGCTTGCTAGCTGATAAAAGAGATGATTTCGTTTAGGCTAAACCTATCAAAACAACAATTTTCAGTAGCCTAGGCTAAGAAGTGCAGTATTTTATTTAAACACTCCACGTTCATTGCCATGGGAGAACAGATGAATGTAATGTAGAAGGTCTGTAGGCTAAGTGTAATTTACAGTAGTCTGTAACTGGATGAACTTGAGCAATAAACTAGGCTATTGTACTAGGCTATGCAAGATAAAATATTAGCCTACACGACTGCTGGTGCTAAGAACTGGTTTCTTAAGGTGCCCTCAACATACACACGACAGATTCATCCTCAGGAATAGGACCCCAGCCCTCATATCAACCCAAATCCCAATTGAAGGAGGAGGTGAGCAATACAATACAATAAATTAACTAGCCTAGTTACTCATCAAGGCAAACATTTGATCACATACAGTAAGTCAATAAAGACAACAATTGGAATACATGATTGACATGATGTTTGCTGGAGAGCTCTGAAGTATCCCCAATGTGCATACAGAATGTTATAAATCCATATCAAGTGATGCATGCAATTCTCTCAACACATGAACATTTGGCTTGAAAGAACTGCATAGTGGCCTAACAATATTTGCTCATAAAAGAAAATCAATATATTCCATAATATGTACCATGGTATTTTCATTTTAAGGCAACAGTCTATTCAGTGTGATTCAGACAGTTGTGCATTTTTTTTATTAATAAAAATAATAATGATATATATAATATATATACAATTGGGAGAACATGTATTTGATAGGCTACCATGCTAAAGTTGCCTAAAAAGAGGAATATAAAATCATCATTTGACAATTGATCTTAATGCCTTAATAAAAAAAATGAGTAAAAATCAAACCGCTAAGGACACCAATTTTCTTTGTGATTGAAGAATGTAAATAAATAAATGTTCTTCCAGAAATGCTAGGGGGAAGGAAGTATTTGACCCCTATGTTAAATTCCCATAGGAGCAGGAGGATTTTTTATATGTTTTTATTTTTAAAGGCCAGCTATTTAATGGATCTAGGATATTATGCATCCATGATAAAGTTCCCTTGGCCTTTGGGATTAAAATAGCCCCACATCATCACGTACCCTTCACCATAGCTATAGATTGACATGGTGCTTTTTCCAGTAGGCCTATTAGCCTGTTTTATTTGCATTGAGCTCAATGAGCATCAAACAGGCTAATGATTGATTTTTACTCCTTTTTTTAATCAAGGCATTAAGATCAATTGTCAAATGCTGATTTTATATTCCTCTTTTTAGGCAACTTTAGCATGGTATCAAATACATGTTCTGTATATATATTACTTATTAATAATTATACTTTTTTTTTTTTTTTTGAGGGGGAGGGGGGGCCTAGCCTGGGTTTTCCCATACTGCCTTGCGCGGTGATTTCAATCCCGCTGCTAAGCCAGTCTGGAAACTAACGCCCTAATGTTCGCCTGATGTTGGCGAACCAATCACAGAACATCCGAGAAGTTTCCGTTGCCCTCTTGCGTCTACATTCGACGCCAAAGGATTTACGGCAGCCCTTAGCGTTGCATACGAACGAGTTGGGTGAGCTATGCGCATTTGATAGACATCCGTGGCGCCCAATGAACGGATCTGGGCATTTTTTCAAATACGAGAAAATGAACGTCTGGTTGCCAGACCACGTCTCATTTGAGAAGTGGGAGGCGTTAGCCAGGCTAGGGGGGGCCCTAAATCGAAATCTTTCATGGGGCCCAGAATTTCTGGCGGCGCCCCTGTGCGTGGTTTATAAAGCAGTTGGTGAACTATTGAAGGACAAATAGGCCTACAGAGGGATTCCAACATGTGTAACAACATATTTTAACACGCTATGCACAGCACAGGTCATTGGAATATTCATACGACAGCCACCAATCTGGAGCCAAGAGCTACGTGAATTCAGTCTAAGTAATGAGTAACTTTTTGAAGGAACTAGCTCCACTACTTGTCAGTACATGATAGAATACAATATCACTACCGAGACAAATAGACACCAGAAACTAGTTAAGCCAGATAGGTCACATTACAAAGTTACTGTGACATCGACTTGGTGCGTATTCTTTTGTTGGTAGCAGGAACACCTTCATCACATCACATATCTTCACTGGAAACACAAATGATGGGGGTCTATGCACATTTGTATAAGACCTACTGTAGACATATCCTAACCACTGAATGTAAAGCAGATGAATTAGATAACAGATGCAATAGATTTGTTATCCAAAACCAGATGAAACTGCTTTTATCTCGTTTCTCATCTGGTGCCTCACACATGGATGAACATGCTAGTGATTCAGATAGTAAAGATTGCTTAGAATTAATTAATATTTTTCATTTATGAACTGGTCAAAATGACAGTAGTCTGGTTAAAGTCTCCACGAATTACACCCTTAAATATTCTCCGCAGGGGAGGATTAGAGGAAGAAGATTGAGTGCAGAAATACCTGACTCACCATCTGACCAGACAGTTTAAAGACTGTGGGTGGTGTCTGTGGTGCTGACCTGGTTGGGCTCCACCCCTTACCTTCAGTAGGCTATTGTACACATATGAAATGGCAGGTTTTGGACGCTTCCTGATTGGTTAATACAGTGGGCCGCATAGACATTTTTAGTTGTAATGACAGAGATGAGTCCCAGAGCATTTTCTCTGTAGCGTGTATTTAAGGGTCTAAAACAGATACATATCTGGCATTAAATAGGGAAGATGCAGAATTGTCACAAATAGATTTTTGACCTCGCCTCTAACTGATGGGATATGCTGTTATGCTACTGTAACCTAAGGCGTTAGGCCTGCATAGGGTTGGGAACAGCCTGAGTCACGGTTATTGTGGAATTACAGTATGTGAAGTGCTAACATCTTACATCTCTTTTGTTACTGGCATAATTACCTGGCTGAACACAATAGAATATGCCTACGTGAAACAAGACATTCAACAATATGCCTCCTTCCTCCTGGAACAGAGAAGCTACACCAGGGGCGCAACTGAAGCGTTCCGTTCGCCTTGCGTCTGCTGCAACAGCTTCCACTATCTACAATCAATGGGACCAGGCGTGACGACGGGGCGTAAAATAGACCAGTCATCTAAAATATGTTTTTTTTCCCTACGCTTCGCCAACGGAACGCTTCAGTGAAGCGCCTGGTGTAGCTTACTGTGTTTTTGATATTAGGCTATAAAGGCAGCAACTTTATGCTTATGAAGTTATCAATTAGGCCTACATTAGGCTACATTAACAATAGTTACGCATTGCTATGTAAAAACAAAGATGCTGATTTATCTGTTGATATTGATCAAGGCCATGCCAGTCTCAAAGTTGGCTGCACCAACTTGGCTTTGTCTTTAGCCTATAACTTACAGCGAAGTTTCTCTTTTGCGTTTGCATTGCATTTCAATTCATTGCTGCCTTCGTCATAAATTGTATAACCAAAATGCCCCTCCATGCCGTTAAAATATCGTTAACGTTAAAATAAAGTGTTTACGCTTTCGTCCCTCAGTTGTGGAACACTGATGTTGAGGGAATATGCTTGTTGTTTCACCGCCTGAGGGCGCTATCGGAAAATATAAGACTCTCATCTTTGCTTTGCCGCTGTTTGAGGGCAAGAGGCCCTGATGCGTCATGTAGCCGACAAATGTGAATCGCTTAATGATGAAACTGGTAGCCTACTCTTCCACCCGGCTACAGCAATAATTCTTAGAATAGGCTACCAAATGTTGGGCATTGCTGTTTCAATATGACTACAACATGACTAGGCCTATAGGCCTACTGTTTTTCATTTGAATAGCTGAATAGAAACGAACACATAGCCTATCTGACTTCTTGGGCTGGGTGAGTCTTGTCATATTTCTGCATATCAGATTATGATTGTCACTTAAAGTACCGGTATTTGAAAATATCCATGTGGTACAAGGTAATGCACATATGACTTATAAACCCAAGCAACACCTGATGCACATGATACGTCATTCATAGCATTTTCAGTGACACATTTCACCTTTTCATTTGTTCTCTGTACAGATAAAAGATAATGTGCTAAAAGGTTGTATATGTCTTAAGTGCTTCCTTGGGTTAATTCATACCAGTAACAACCTTACTCACTGATAACTGAATACTGCAAAAATGTCTTTGTGCACATTGCATTCAAATGGCAAAAGTCCTTTTCAGGTGACTATGCATATTCCCAAAAAAGACAGGACCGGTCATCGTGTGACTGTATCACTGCCCACGGGATTGTCTGCACTCCAGCCTTAGCCACCAGCCTCTGGGCAGGTTGCTCCTGACTATAAGCTTCGGAGCCTTTGTCTGGCCAAGACAGACCTGGTTTCTTCCGCTCTCAGGTTTCATGGTCTTCCCCCTTTGCCGAAACTCTGTGGCTGTCTCAGTCGAGCTCGAGCCCTGTTGACAGGTATGATATAGGGAGCGTCTGCCCCTGTGGCCTCTCACACTCGGCAGACAATTGAGTGCAGGGGCTGTAACTGGAGTGTAAGCCCTGAAGGCCCTCTCCGAGCCAGGGCAGGGCCGCTCTCCCATGTCACGTCCCGCACGATGTCAAGGTTTGGTTCTACGAGCTGAAGCACTTCCCTCTACCCCAGTGACACACACAGTGCTGTTTTTTCTTTTTTTTCCCTCTCTCTCTCTCTCTCTCTCTCTCTCTCTTTCTCTCTCTCTCTTTCAGTCTTTGTCGTTTCCACAGCAGCTACAACTTTCCCTGAAGGGAACTTTATAAGTAATAGTGTCCCATGCTAGCCAAGCACAGTTCTGTAAAGCAGAGACAGAAAGGGATTTAGGGGAGGGGCGGTGGAATGAGCGACAACAAACAACATTTTCAATGATCAAATCCAGTTCTGAACTCTCCCTGTGGTTTGCCACTTTGCAATGACATTGAAACTGGTGACCTCAGTTACAATTTCCATAATGGCACAGAACTTTTGTGGATTACTCACGTGGTCGACCAAAACTATTTTCTACTCTGTACAATTCCTTGCTTTAGACATAAATGCATTTAAATCCTGTTTATACTCACTGTTAGTAGAGAGCATGGAAAAAAAAACAAATGTCGTCATCTCAGCATAGGCCTCTGTTTGTAATTTGTAATTTCTAATGCTGAAAATGTTGATCCCTTCATTACAACAACTTGCAGAGTGTATTTGTTATTTACAATTTCCCTCGCCCATTTTCTTTATTTGATTATATGTCTGAACCAATTTGTCCCCCATTGTCATTAGTGTTGAATCCACACAATCTTTGCCTAGACGTATAGATCCCATTGGACTTCCTAATTTAGGTGTAGCATTATCCTGTGTGTAAACATTATTTCAAGGCCCATTTCCTCCAGTCTGGGTTAAGTCTGTGAGTCAACATTAGCAGTCAACTGGTGGCCCTGTCAGCATGCAATTGTGAGAACTGAAAACAGACTATTCAAATAGACAGGAAACTTGAAGTGTTTTTTAGTTTTTAAGTGTGGAGTTTAACAGAGACAGTTTCACAGGTGTGTAATTTCTGAGGTCAGGTCGAGTGAAAGCATGGCTATGAAACTATGATCTAAGTGACCTCAAAACTAAGAAATTACAAAGTGCCTTTTACCTGAAACTCTTTATCAGTAATTTCCCTTAGACACATTTACCGAATTGCAGCTCCTCCCATGAAACACCCCCCCCCCCCCCCACACACACACACACCCTTTCCACTAACATCTGCTTTAACATAAAAATGCTGTTAGTAAATGAGTCAATGGCCAAAATGGGTGTGATTAAATCCCCCATACATACCTTGACCCCAACTGAGCCAATCGACAGAATGCAACTCAAGTGCAAACACTTCCCTGGGGCTGGCCATTACCCCCCCGTCACCTCCAACCATCCCATACCTCCACTCCTACCCCCTCCCTCTCTCTCTCACTCACTCACTCTGCCCTTTACTCTCTCTCCCCCCCCCCGCATATGACTGCCAAGCCAAGCACCATGCACTCGCTTTATCACCTTATCAGCCTCATCCTTAATTAGGGCCCATTAACATTCCTCCTCACACCTTCCATTGAGCCAGGGCCTGCTCCCTGGGTGCTCTGGCCCCCACCGCCAGGCTTGAATGGGCCAGTCAGGCCATGCGCACATCCATTCAACGGCCAGATGCAGCCTGCTGGCCCCAAGCCGTGTGGGGGCCAACCCCCTTGTTTGTACGCGTGCAGAGAGAAAGAGAGAGAGAGAGAGAGTTGGTGATGGAAGAGAGAGACAGAGAGTGACTGTAAAAAGAGTGGCTGTGAATATGTGGACGAAAAGCAAGGTGCATGGAGAGAAGGACAGATTGGCGGTGTGTGTGTGTGTGTGTGTGTGTGTGTGTGTGTGTGTGTGTGTGTGTGTGTGTGTGTGTGCGCGCATGCGTGTGTAATACCTATTGACAGCTTCACTCACAATACAACTGCATTGTGCAAAGTAACTCCACCATGTTTTCTTGGTCATGTGGGGAAAATGTGCTCCATCCACAAACCATATTCATGTGAGACCCGCACATGCCTTTGCATGCCATTCTGTACCATTTAAGTGCACTGGAAAACAAGCTAGCATTGTTACATGGAGATGTCTCTCAATGAATGACCTGCCAGTAAAGCCCCTGTAAGTGATACCTTCCCACATATTCCTGCAAGCTATCTTTACATTCTGAGAGATAGCCCACATGATGACCAGTGTGGAGAAATGGCTCAGAGACCCTCTAATGGCTTTAGTCTGTGAGAACAAAAAGAAATCTCACGGTGGTGATTTTATTAATCAATTAGGAAAACGTTTCAAAGAGACGGGTATTCAGAAGACCGTTAACGTTGTGTGTGCTCTGTGCTTTATTTGACTGGATGGTTGGGTGGTTAAGACTGGCAGAAGTAAGAAGTGTTAATGTCACATGCAGAGGTTTTAAGTTCCTTCTCGCACAGTCCAATTAAATAAACAGTTTGGGATTGTTTTCCTTCAGCTGTTTCATTGTTAGCATTGCCATTTTTCTCACTTATGGTTTAAGGGCTTTTATGCATTGACAGTTTGACTGTTGGGTTGATGGGTTGCCGCTTGGGTGTTACTGCAACTTACTCTGGCACTTTTCAGCGGTGACTTTTACAGCCCAGTGGACGTGGTGGGCTAAATGACATTGTTTGTTTTGCCTGTGGTCAGTGCAATACCCACAGTGTTTAATTGCCGTTTGGGTGAGAGGCCAAGGAGGGACAGTTTAGACGGAGCTGCTGTTTTAACAGCAAGACTTTCGGCTTAATAGTACCCCATTTCCTTTCCACACTGTGGTGTCTATAACAGTGCAGACCTTCTGTCCAAGCCAAACAAATCCCTCTCAAAAAGTTGCACAGGCCATTATGTTCTTGTGAAATATAGACGCTTGTGGTAGTCACAACAGCAATTTTACGCTCATTGTTTATCGTGAATCTGTTTTTCATTATATTGAGGAGTCTGTTTGAAATAGTTTGGAAACAGAGAGCAATTGATAATCATGTATTCTTTAGAGAACCTAAGCTCCCTGACACGAGTGTTTGTGACTGTGTCAACATAACCTCAAAGCTCAAATTAAAACATGAAACAGTATCCACATCAAAAACCAAACATTAGCACACGTTCGCGTTAAATAATTCAAAACACATCGCATGAAAAATACATCAAGAATATAGTGATGAATTAGTTCTGATCTCTGTGTTCCTTTTGAACGGGTGTCCATAGGCCTACAGTGAGAGTCCTGGCTCCAGTAAAGGCTAGCTCACGGGGAGGCCAAATTAAACCTGCCCTCCCTTAACACCGGTGGCCCGGGCTGTGTCTATTGTAGTCAACAGGATTACGCCAGTGGGTTCCCTGAGGAGTTTGACATGGTGGCAATTAGACGGCACAGCCCCCTTCTCCTCTAATGCAGTAAGTGCTTAGCTGTGGAAAGCTGGCCTCATCCACCACTGTTTAACAATCTAACGACCCCCCCAACGCATGACAAAGAGTCTGAAGAAAAGTTTTTTTGTTTTGTTTTTTTTTAATGAGAAGAAAATCGTGCACATATCTGAATTAAATGCTGAGGAGTCCATTTGTTTTTCCTTAGCGACAGATATTGGAAGAACTTGTAAATGTGTTGTGGGTGGGGGATACTATCCTTGGATCCCAACAAGTTTCTTTCTTTTTTTTAAAGTTTTGACAGCTCAAGATGTCCCTGTCCAAACAGGTTTATCACCAAAGGATTGGCAGGCCCTCCCCAGCTGTTTGAAATACCATGACACATCCTTCCGCCTCTACCCTTCATTTCTGTTTCCTTGAGGAACAAAAGAGGGATTTCCTCCTCTCCTGATATATGCCACAGCTCAACAAACACTGTCTGGAATTACAAGCCAGAAAACGAGATATTAAAAATAGCCTGCGAAATTGAAAGCTGTCTCCTGCCAACACGGGGTCAGTGGTGATTTGGGGTCACCAAAGTCCGCAAAAAAATACGCCAGGCCAACTCCTTTGGTTGTCTGCTGTGTTTTTACGAGATCATTCAAGAAATAGTTTTAAATGAAAACATAATTGATGTTTCTGCCTGTCATAGCTTTAGAGCTGATGTGGAGGGCTGATTTCAGAGCATGTGCCTTACAGCAGAACGATATAGCAGACAAGGCGTCTCTGCATAGGGCCTCTTACCCCCACCCCCACCAACCAACCAACCCCATCAACCCCCTCTCTTGCCGTCTCTCGGTCATTACACATGCACATGTAGCGGTAGGATCCATCCAGTAATCCCTCCGCTCCTGCCCCTACTTCCTGTGGCCTGCACTCTTTAGGTGGGTGTGGGGGGGTGGTGGTCAAGGGATTGGTGGGGAGATGGGTCCTGAACAGACAATGATGGACATGCCCAACAGCTCTGCCAGAAACACAGGCCGGTTTGGGAAGGGGGAGGGGGGTCCTGTGTATAAATTGGCCCTGTGCCAAAATACCTTATCCTCCCTCAAGACAGCAACCATTTGTTACCATATGCAGTAGACAGCAGTTCCCCTTCATGCCAGCACACACACACACACACACACACACACACACACACACACACTGTTAAGCTACCTATCATCTACTGTTCTTCGATGATAAATTAGGCTCAAGCTCCAGAATTTATGATTTAACTGACACATTTAAACAGAAACTAGCTTTGTTTTCAGTCATCTAAATAGTGAATAGGCCTTTGAAACTAAGTATCCTCAAAATATTATCCAGAATCATATTTTATATTCTTTTCAATAACTGCAATATTTGAGTTACTCTTACTAATTGCCATTTGTCCCTTAACTCTTTCAGGGCCCACGGGTGCTTTAAACCAACACGAGTTAAGGATTGTATGGCAGGTAATAAATATATCGTCATGGAATTTTTTTTATTGCTGCATCAATGATATGGAATTACGTCTGTATCCCTTTTACGGTTCTGTACTTTCAATATTTAACACCCTCTGCGAACGATTTCAAAGGTAGCAATGGGAGTGGTCAGTTGCCTTGCAATCAGAATAATATACTTCCTGATTGGCCACACAACCTTTTCTATTTGCCTGTTTGCATAGGGGTTTTTTTCTGTCTTAGTCTGGTGTTTCTTTGTGTGTCTGTGAGCACCACAAAGCACTGACTTCCCTGGAAGAAAGTAAGAAAGCACTTTCCCACAAACTTATGGGTTTTTTTTCTTTCATTTTTGAATCAGGCTTCCTACCCATTACTGGTATAGAAATAAACTGAAGCGATGAAAAATAAACATCCCAATGGAACTTGGCGCTATTAAGCTGATATCAAGTAGATCTCGGAGAGGATGGGCTTCCCATCTTTTATGCATCATTGATCTTTTTTAAACCATGTGCTCAAGCCGGTGGACTAAAAAAAAAAAAAATGCCCAAGCGTTTGGTAATTTACATGTGCCTGTCCGCAGACGTCATGGCTAAAATCTGTGCATTCATATCACCATCCCAGAGCACACCCATAATTAAACTCCAAGATTGAGCTTTTATGGACGATGTCATGGGAGGTTGGTGGTAATGTCTTGATTTTTAACACTAATTAACATTCTCCTGGTCGATGTAAAAGCGATCTCAAGAGAATTCTCATTTTAAATGCAAAGCCGTCACTGTGGGGGTGAGTTTGACACAAAGTCAATTACAAAATGACTAAGAAAGCGATCAGAATAAGCTGGGAATGGACACTTTTAGTTTAATGTTTAAAATGTTGAGTGAATGAATTTTATAATGGCATTCAAAAGTAGTTAAGTTCACTGAAATTTTACTCGAATCCTGTGGCCCTTGGACCACAATCCTTTTACAATTTCAATGTCTGTATACCTTTTCACTGGCTGAAGAGTGGAATAAGGGCTGAATCACTGAACTTGTCTCCGATTTTGCCAGTAACCCCTGAACTCAACATCAACACGACCCCATTAGGCTGTACTACTCCCCTCCGAGACAAGGCACACATGGGACATTTATCATTCAGTCAAACAAATCAGACTTCTGCTGACTTGTATTGTCTCTCCCCAAGACTGATGACAGGAATTCGAGATGAAGGAGAATCCCACTCCTTTATTTATGAGGGTTTTCGAAACTTCACCTGAAAATTGAGTTGAAAACAATCAGGATGATGATGCATTCTGTTGCAATACTGTGCACACATCAAACTAGAGAGGGATCATAAGAAATCAGCCAGAAGTTTTAGTGAACAATTTTTTTTTTTAATAGTCATTTTGTAACAGTTGCTCCTCCTCAAAAGTTCAGGGGTTTTGAGACAGGAGGGAAAAAAAAAACTGTGGATTAACATTCCCCTCTCACACAGCTCTTAACCAGCTGTGTCAGTTTGTGTATAGGAGCCAACTGCAGCTGCATAAAGTATTGTCAAGAGGGAAGCCATAGCTGGACAGTCCCTTCCATTTGCTTTATGCTAACGGATTGCCTACTGCCCGGGAGTAAGTGTGAGAGTTTATTTTACTTATTTTAACAGATGGTATATTCCATGAGGTGTTTTTTGGTGTGAGGGATTTTTGAAAAGTGCCATCTACTGTATTTGAAGCCAACACACTTCAGCAATAGTAATAAAAACAAAACACTGCCAACCCACAAGATATTGTCATATTTGTTGCAACAATGCAAACAAAAATAAAACAAATAAAAAAAAACATCTTCTTAATAAACTAATGTCAGTCAACAGAGTTGATCAGCTGGTTGCCCAGGAGAGTCGGTCCTATTTTGACCCAGTTACACTGAGACGGATATACCCAGCCCTGACAGGGTGGGATTGACATTGGAGGGGGCTGCAGCTTGTTAAGGTTTGGGAACACATTACTGATTGGAGCTATCATCAAGATTAATCCCTCATGTTCCCCAGGGCAGGTACTCCACTCTGATACCCTCTGCAATGTTGTGGAAACTTGAAAATGCCTCGGGAGCATTGCAAGAATGTCAGACGTCAGATATATGTGAAAGACATGTTTGCAAGAGGAGTCAAAAGCTAGGAATGAGTCTGGACCGTCGTCTGTCATTGCAGCCTGGCCTCAGGTGTTAATGATTAATCCATTTAATTCTATCAGCTACCTCTACATCATATTAATCTAAAAAAAAAAAAAAAAAAAACTATTTTCTGACATCTTTAAGTCTTCAAGATGTCAGAGCAGAAAAGTGGGCTGTGCAACGCAACAGTGCATTTCACATAAATGAGCTGAGAGGAATCAAACACACCATGAAATCAGCAAGTCCTCTCATAAACTAATCTCTTCTCCTCTCTCACCCCTTGCTCACTAGTATAATTCCATAGTGTATCGCGAACACAAGCCAGAAATTATCCTGTTTTTCTTTGGCTGGTTGAGTTTTAGCAAAACGGCGTTCTTATACACACAACGCCTTCCTTCTTGGTGCTAAAAATAACAGAAAATGATATAATCTTGAGTTGGCCCTTGCAAAATGTTTTCCCTTGACTTATTAAGTGTTTTTATTAGGGCCTGCGAGAAAAACATTAAATAATGTTGAAGTCGGCTCCACACCCAAAAATGTGGTGCACACAGAAAAAGGGAGTAAGTAGCAGCAGATATAGATGTCCACTGTTGGTTATGCTGTAATTTTATGTTACAAACTTTTACAAGGCAGCACATAAAAAGTGATTGTTAGACTCTGTTCCTTACTGCTCCAATAAAAAGCGAGCAAAAGGTGAAACTAAACAAAGACAATGAGAAAAAAAATATTTCTATGTATTGCTTACTTACTCTTACTTACAATTTTTACACCTTCATATTTGGAGTTATAGCCCAGTTCTCTTTCTCTTGTTTTCCCTCTTGCTTTGTAAAACTAAATGCTGGGGGTGACAGATGATACGTGTAATTTATAGTAAGGTAGACACCACTTCATCATGTTATGATAAAGGCCCATTATGGTTGTTATGGCTTGCCCCAGCCACCTGTAGCAGAGTGCTCAAACTACCTCCCAAAACAATAACCGCAGCACACTGGTGCACCTTAACAATACGTGCACAATATTTACCAGGCCGAACGTCAACAGGGCATATTTGGGTGGACGTTAATGAAGATATCTCGACTGGAGGAGACTGGATTCACATAGGACCCTCATAGACTGAGACAAAGGAAGAATTCTTCCCCAGCAGAGCCACGGCTGGAGGAAGTGGCGCAGATGCCAGTGCAGATAAGCTCGCTCTGGGTCGGGTTACCGCCAGCTGGCTGCACATAGTTTTTGTTGCATGTGGAATTCACATATAGTGCAAACTGTCCAGTGTGTGTCTATGGGCAGGAGCGGCAGTACCCCTGCAACAGAAGCCACTGCTCTTCCATGTTTCCCATGCAGTGAGCGAAGAAGTCATTTTGCATTGTAAAGATACACACACACTCTCTCTCACACACACACTCACACACACACACAGACATAGACAAACACCTGATGTCTGAGTCACTCAGAGTGAATGTGGCTTCCCTTCTCCAGGATGAGGTCTCCTGGCAGACTAACCGACCATCTGATCCAACATAAAGACTGGGCTGAGCGCGCAGAGCTGAAATGTATGAGAAGAACACATGTATATGCACTCAGGCGACATTTATGAGGGAAATGTGCTGTTAAACCTCCTGAGGAATCACACATTCATCGTTGAGTGTTGGATTCAAACAGGAATGATGGGTCCAACAAGCGCTTTGTCCTCTTACTTTGCGTCTGAAGTGAAAAAAAGACGTTATTTGCATTTATTTTCATCTGCTGGAGACTTTGGGTCTGAAAGAAATTTGTTTGAAAGCTGAAATTCCAGAAAATAACCACATATGACATAGAACATCACCTGTGGGTACTTCTTTGTGTGTGTGTGTGTGTGTGTGTGTGTGTGTGTGTGTGTGTGTGTGTGTGTGTGTGTGTGTGCGCGCGCGTGTGTGTGTGTGCGTGTGCGTTTGTTTGTGTGTGTGTGTTATGCTTGCATGTGTGTGTGCATGCAGAGTTTACTGGTGGGATATCCCAACCCAATTCTTTTAAATGGAATGATTTTAATCTACTTTGTGCCACTAATGTGGACTTTACCCACCTATCCTAAGCCAATTATGATGATCCCATTTCACAGAGGTTCAGACGTTGTGTTTAAAACGTTTGAAAATGACCATGATACTTCTGCAATCATTACTTTACAACATACAGTTTAACAAAATGACACATTTCCATTCATACTGTACACGATGCTTTCGAGAAGAGTGGATTTTCAAGTGACCTGTTTTCTAGCCTGGTACCTCATGGTACATGGGATTTGCAAAATGCACTGAGGTGTAAAAAAACATCTGACAATTTGAGTGCTGATATTAATACGGATAAGCAAGACCTCCACAACTCATTGAAGTAATGAAGTAATCTGGTGCATATGGGAATTCAGTATTTTACACACGCCATCTGAAGTGAACCTATTATACGTGTAGTGAAACAAGTTAAGTTGGTACAAGTGGACAAGGAGGAACAGAGAGAAAGCAAAGGGGGAACTGACAACTGGACTTGAGTAAATTATGCATTTGCCTTCATTTAAAATCTAGCCCCCAAGCAGTTTTACTGTTGTTTTGGTCAAACAGAAGCTGACCACAGAGATCAAAGAAACAGAGAAGTACAAGGTTCTATTGAATTAGTTTGTCAGTGGCCTTCCCCTAATAAATCCCTGAAGATGTAGCAACATAGAGAGGAGTTACCCAAATTAAAAAATACTGCTCACCCACAAAGCCCCCGAGCTCTTTTTCAAGTACAGTAGCGCTCCACATCCTACAGTTTACAGACACACACACGCGCGCGCGCGCACACACACACACACACACACACACACACACACACACACACACACACACACACACACACACACACACACACACACACACACACACACACACACACACACACACACACACACACACACACACACACACACACACACAGAGAGAGAGAGAGAGAGAGAGAGAGAGAGAGAGAGAGAGAGAGAGAGAGAGAGAGAGAGAGAGAGAGAGAGAGAGAGAGAGAGAGACATACATTACCCCAGTGTTTCTTTAGTCAGCTTACACATTTTCCTCTTTAGCTAACAAAAACATGTACAGATGTGATGAGTAAAAAAAAAATCCTTTGGCATCCTGTCTGTTTTTCATAAATTTTACAGCCCTGGGTTTTTTAATGTCCTGTTCAGGTGAAACTACAATCCATTATTTATGGCGCTCTTATAAAATGTGCCTGCTCCCACGAGCTGCTGAAAGTTTTATTGTGTTAATTATACATTGGAGCTAGTCTGGGGGCCTCTCGCTGGCTCCCATGAACGTGAAGGTAATTATGTCAATTGGGAGGCTATGCACAGGAACAAATCCAGAGCACGTGCATACGCTTACAGCAGACTGCTGTATTTTATCACATATACGGCATGTTTACACACTGTCCCTTCAGTTTCGGATGGTATAGCTGCTGTCGGGGAGTCTGACGGGTGGTCTCTTGTGTGGTGCGTCCGGCTCAGACAGATAAGAAGGACCCTTCAGTAGCACTGTATGCTTAAAAAACCTGAGGCCCAATGCGGAAGCTGCTCAGCTAACTGGACTCGACAGCGACAAGTTAGTCTGTTTGAATGTGTAGCTGATACAGTATATGTGTGTACACACACACACACACACACACACACACAGACAGACAGACACACACAGACACAGACACAGACACAGACACACACAGACACACACAGACACACACACACACACACACACACACACACTCTACATCTACAATAAAAAATACACTTTCTCTCTCCCTTACTCTCCTATTAGAAATACACTTTCTCTCTCCCTTACTCTCCTATTAGACACACAAACGCATGCATGCGCATGCACACACTCACACACACACACACACTCAAATGCATGCAAATTCAGCCGGTCACACAAACACTCACATTGAACTAGTGAGGATTTAATGAGGCCCATGGAGATCTAGGATTGACAGTCCATTGGTGTCATGCTGATAAGCCATCAACAATCAATAGGAGGCCGAGCGCTGCCTGCTCACAACTGGTAAATTCATATCTTCCTCACTTGGTGTAACTTAGCAAGAAGAAAACAAGCCTGGGAAAAAATGGTGTCTGTTATTAGTGACTGGCGAGTCATTACTGGGGTTTCATACCTGAAAGAAAACCATCCGGCAAGTCTGTGAAGAAGACGGTGTGTGAGAAAGCAGCAGGGAAAAAAAGCCTGTTCAAGACTGAGAACCGACCTTTCACACTTTAAGGAAGGAGAAAGCCTTGTTTCAGTGTAACAGCGATCACCAGTTCCTCATCTCACTCCTGATTTACTCATAATAAGTAGGAGGTGGCATGGGAAAGTTAGCTGTCCTCTGACATGGCAGTCCTTGTTTTACACAGAAAGTGATTTATTTTTTATTTTTTTATAAACTCAAAAATGTCAGGGAAAATAAAAGAAATGTTATGTTCATTTAGGAGCGGAAGTGCTCTGCTTCAGACTCACAAGCGTGAATGCTCATTTCATCTTGGTGAAAGTAGGGTAGGGAGAAGGAGAGAGTCAGAAATGGCAGGTAATGCAATATTCATGCGTGCTGTGGCAGACGTCCTCTTGGTTCTGATGATTAGAGAGAGGGCTGCTTTTCCAAGTCGTCCCTGGAACAAGGCCGACGACGTGTATATGTGCCAAGCTGTTATGGGGGGATGCTTCGGAGGCTGATGGGGAAGGAGCGAAGTGTTACTTCACAGAGTAAAAGCCTCAACACTTTTGCTTCACCTTTGATCTGGCACAATCGGTATTTGTGGTTAACCCAACGCACACCAGCACAGAGCATTCTTCCTGTTAGCTACAGGCCCCGCTTGAACCAAAATGACGCAGAGCAAGCACGAGATAAACAACAGCCACAAACCCTAAACCCGCATAAATACAACAGTGTGCCTCTGTCTAAAAAAAAAGCAGAAATACAATAGTGCTGTCCATATTTCTTATTGCGCACCAACAGAAATCACTTGCATTTTTTTCCCCCCTTTAGGTTAACGGCATCCATGTTGCCAGAGGGCACTCAACAGTCTGTATATATTATATTCTGGAGGTGCGCCAGTCATCAGTCTGTTCATGAATCTCCTTTATTACAGTAGTGGAAGAGTGGAACTGTTTTAACATGCACCTGTTCGCAACAGTGCTGTTTTATTGATGGGTTCCCTTCGTAATTTATTCATAATTTTGTTGGGGGAGGCCTGGTTTGAAGACTGGTGGATATGTTATTTATCTGTGGCCAACAGGGGAGGAAATGGTGGGTGAAATTCCCATGTTATAGATAACCACAAAGTCAACATGTCAATAATTCATCGTTCATATGATTTAATATATCAACACATGAATAATGCATTCCCTCCCCGTACCTCTCTCTCTCTCTCTCTTACTCCCCCCTTCCCTGATATTCATTTTTCTCTGCTGTGGGTAAGGTTGAGCTAATATATCAATCCAAGTTTCCTATGCAGTTCTCCAAATCATGAATGTGAATAACAGGTATCAATAAAAAAAATCATGATTATTTCAGACACTATGGTTAATCATAAATCAGTTTACTCATGTGAAAACAAAAAGAAAACAAACAAACAAAATGAGATGTGGAAGAGTGACATTTTGCACACCGCAGCCGCAGCACAGATTCACAGAGGAGAATGCACAATTCTCATGTAAATCATTGTGGAACTTGCTCTTTAAATTAATGCAATTATCGAGCAATTATCAAAAGTGCAAAGATGTTACATCATGACTAATTATATAACTATTTGACAGCAATAGTTTAGCCACTTAAACGCTTTGGTGCGGCTGGAAGCTGCGCAGGGAGAACTACACTGAAGGAGAACTACGTACATCAGTGAGTTTGAGTCATCTTCTATTGTCAGAAACTTTTCTCAGACCTCTCATCAAGCTCCCCGTTAAAGAGGGGTGAATGGAACCATACCAGAGGGAATTCTATGAGTGCAAAGATCAAGACCAAACAATTAATTCATGATGACATCTAACAAAAGAAGGGGAATGTGAGGGATGGGGGCAGGGACAGAGGAGACACAAATGGGCTGAGATCATTACTCTCTTACTTCAGAGCACTCTATAGCGTCTTATACAGCCATCCTTTGTGCTCATTTTCTCTTAGGTAAAAAAAGATAGCAAATCAGGCACCTTGTCCATGATGAGCTTTTTTTTTAGATCAATGTGTTTCTGCCGGATCGTCAAATCACAATGTAAGGTTTACAATAAAAGGCTGATAACTTCTTTAAGCAGATGGACACGGATGGTCAGGGCATGGGCCCCGTTGTGCCCGTGGGCTACGGAGGGTGCTTGGCGAGGGCAAGCCGCAGCAGCCATCCCATTGTTCGGGCTCCGCAGACCAACGTGCAATTAGACGGCAGTGGTCTCATTATTATCCCCACGGTGAGGAGCATCCAGACACAGGAGGTGGCAGAGATGCCAGTGTCTGCAGACAAACAGAGGTCAGAGGGGGCCCGGAGCAGACAGCGCTGCAGCACGCATGTTGGGCGAGAGGGAGGGAGAGAGTTGTGTAAGTGTGTGTGTGTGTGTGTGTGTGTGTGTGTGTGAGAGAGAGAGAGAGAGAGAGAGTGTGTGTGTGTGTGTGTGTGTAAGAGAGAGAGAGAGAGAGAGAGAGAGAGAGAGGGAGAGAGAGAGAGTGTGTGTGTGTGTGTGTGTGTGTGTGTGTGTGGCGCAGGGAGTAGTGGGAATGGCGGACAGAACATTCAGACTTATGTTTCAGCCATGTGGTTTGAAATATAAGTGGTGGGTTAACTACAGCCTTAAAACCTACTGTCCTGGAGAATATCACCCTTATTAGATTATCATATAGTACAGCCATGGAAAATCATTTTATTCATAAGCATTATATAATTTGCTGCAGCCTGGAGATATTTATATTTGTTGTAGCTGGTAATATACTGACCAATCAATAATGCATAGTCATTATGACAGAAAACATTTGTGATGTTTTCATGATTTGTTCTCGTGGTCATGGACGTGGTTTCTGAGGTGTCCCTGTGCCTTTAAGGGTACGGCTGGTTTGTCAGTGGTGAATGGAGTGTCAGTTTTCAGCTCTAACTCCTCCTCATATGCTAATGAGGGGGCCTCTTCCTTCCACTTCATTTCAGCTAACCAAGTACACTTACAGCCCCTTTCTTACCCCTAGGTCAAAGGGGCTATTTTTCCTCAAGACAAAAAACAAACCTTGTGGAAATTTAACAAGCAGAATCTTTAAAGCGTAAGAATGGATCGGCATCCCGAAAACAAGGCTTGAGTTTCTGGATGTATCCGTCGGTCATGCAGATTCCATGTGAATCAACAAGTAAATGAGTGGAGCACAGCAGCACTGAAACTTTCTGGACAGGGACGCCAAGACTTGCGGCAGCACACCAGACGAGCAGAAAACTTTTCGGAGGAGATATCTGCTTTTGCAGAGGTGCCAGATCGAGACGCTCGTATGGATTTCGAAGGATGACTTTTTACTTGCTCTGTCTTTCAAAGCGCGTAGAGTCCAAACTACCTCCTAAAGACGCACAAGAACACAGAGGCACAACTCCGTATGGTGCCTAAACTAGTAAATACAAGCTTACGGTGTTCTGCGCGAAGTGCGTAATTAGAAAGTCATAGCTAGGCCTTCATCGGTGTTAATTTTGTGATTTAAAATGATCGTGTGTGGAATTTTTAATCTGTAGGTTTGGGATACCGATTTTTGGAGCTTTTCCATACGGATCATAACATTTCGAGAACTCCATATAAAGGTTCGGATTGTCCCATTTCAAAATGCCACAGCTTAATGGTGGTGGAGGAGATGATCTCGGGGCAAATGACGAACTTATATCATTTAAAGACGAGGGCGAACAGGAGGAGAAAATATCTGAAAATGTATCGTCGGAGAGGGACTTGGACGACGTGAAGTCGTCTCTTGTGAATGAGTCTGAAAACACCAGCAGCTCATCTGATTCCGAGGTAAGATTCTTGTAGGAACAAGTTTTTAAGATTTAACATCACCCTGTTCTCCAGAAATATTAGAAATCCGATTGTATAGTGGTATCATAATGTTCCGTTGTTTTGTGTGCATCAGCAAACGGACAGGCGCCCACTGCTCAGACCAGAGCTAGAAAGTTACGAGAAACACAGAGAGTACTTGGCAGAAGGTAATACTCTTACTATGATCACTTGTTACATTTAGTTCCGTGTTGTGCCTTAACTTATCTGTCTCACCTTACTATTAATCTGTTTACTCTATAGCTTTGAGAAGACAGCAAGATGGAGGCTTTTTTAAGGGCCACCCTTACCATGGCTATCCGTTTTTAATGATCCCAGACCTCACCAATCCATACATTTCCAACGGATCCCTGTCACCAAGTGCAAGGACGGTGAGTGTCGGTTATTACTGTCATTTTCTAACTCAGTTACAGTCCAGCGATTTTAAGTGGATATTTACAGCTGCTGTCAGACATGCTCTTCAGCCACGCGATAAAAAGTTGTCAATGTAGCGCCAAGCTGTGCGCCATATTCCCTTCAAGTGGCCTCTTAGGAGCAGTCCTTTGTTTCTTCGAGGTGACATAAACCTCAACGCGACATGCTGTTGTTTTTGAGTTGGTAGGCGCCAACATTTGGACAAAGTGTAAACGAAAATGGACATAATATATTTTGGAGAGGTTTAAAGACCAATGGTCCCCAGGTCACTTGTTGAAATATGCACATGTCTCGTATCGCATTACTGCTGTTTGTTTTTAAAGTTATCATAGAGAAGTTTTTGTCTGACTGTTTCTCTCGCTGAAGTCAAAATAGGTGTTAAGCACGAGTGTTTCCTACAACGTCCCATGCAGCCACAATTAACAATCCCCTATTATTGTGATAACAAGACGAATAGGCCTAGCCTTGCGCTGGTGACAAGTCCAGACAGATATGATTCATCCATCCTGTGGAAACTGGAATGCGTCTAGTAGGCTTTTGTTTCTGCGCGCTACAATGTTGCTCCTTGTGAGGATGATTGCAGTGTTGTGAATTATCACGTTTCAGTGGGTAGATTGACTCCGTCTAAAGTAGTGAGGAGGTCTTGGTATTGATTTTCAATTAAGCTGTAATGCTCTGATAAGACAATGTGTCCGTTTCCAGACCAACATTCCCTGGGATTAACACACTCGAGGTTTTGATAATAAGCATTGTTATTGTTTCAGAAACTCTTGACCAAACTGATTTCTGTAGGCTACGTGTTTGCTTAGATGAGTGGTATTTGCAATGTAATGCCTCATTTGAAAACCACAAATGATTTATGCCCAGCATTCTGGCTCCACACTCACCAGTTATCCCGAGGCCCATTGTTGGTCCTGATTGGGAGTGAACTGCTTTATTGCTCTCAAGGTCAGACATCTGTGCTACAGTGACAGTGCAAACTATATTCAGCGTGCATTGATTTTACATTTTCCTCATGGAATATAGGTCCACAGATGCTGCATTCTTAACCAATCTTGACCACTGAAATTATTCTTTTTTTGCTAACTTGGTTGTGTTAAAATGGGCATTTCTGTAAGAGGAAAAAGTTCACAGGGTGATTGAATGCAACTGCTTGATAAGCGTAGGAATGCTACTATATTTGCGAAGCATTCATTAGTGTAGATGATGCATAGAGGTTAAGGGTTTGTTACAGTCTTTATACTAAACACTGGTTATTGAGCAAAATGGGAAGCTATAGCAGTAACTCTTCACTATTGTATTTGTAGCATTAGCTCAGAAATGGTTGGCAGTGTAAAAGCCTCGCAGGGTGAGATTACAGATCGGAGAATAAGTTGGCCTACTGAAACCCTTAGCAAGGTGATTGCTTTCTACTTGGCCCTCTACAACCCCGGCTCTGATGTCAGGGAAAGCCAGAAGCACCAACATAAACCACGTCTTCCTCATTGTACAATGGAAAGGTTGTGTACATTTAAACATTTGAGCGAGCGAGTTCTTGAAGCGTCACTTGGTCTTCTCGTGAGGTAAACATGCAATGCTACTGAACCATAACAAAAAAATGTTTATAGTACTCCTTGGCACTCAATACAGAACATAAACATAACCTGCAGTTGAAAAGGTTTCTCCAGGTCTTGTCTGTTTCCCCCCGTTGGTAGCCAGAGTTGAAAACAGTAAAGTGCTGATAGTGTCATCAGCCTCCTCGCATAGTAACAGTAACAGTGATACTGGCACGCCTTTGACTGACAGGAGATAAAACCATACCAAATATTTTTGAAACACCATGTGTCGATTTATTCAGCTATTACACCACGTACAGTAGCCTGCTGGTCAAAGAGCATGGGTCTCCTGATATTTTTATAATGCTAGCCATAACCCCAGGTTATGGTAATAACTGCTGAGGGAGTCCTTTCGCTCTCTCACTGTCCTCTTTTAGCACATGCAGATCCAGCAATTTTTTACTTCTGCATCTCACTCCGTTTCATCTATTTTTGACCGATAAAGCGCCGTGGGGACCTGTTTTACTGAGATTTTTTGAAAGCATAATCTTGGGAGTGGCATGCTCCTTCATATAAGTTTCCAAATGAGCAACAAAAAAATTCCCCAACTGTTTTGTGAGAATCTGTCTAATGCTGTTAAGGGCACATCGATGTGCAAAAAAAGCTGTTGTCAAAGTGTTGAGGGAGGTGGCCTCATGCATTCATTGCTTTACGACATTAGTTAGCAGACATGATGACTTTTCATTGCATATCACCATGACCACTATAGGCTTCTTAATTGCTATGGTTTCACAGCTTACAAAGTTGCTGAGCAACACACAGGGATGGGCCTCAAAATACAAATACAAGAAGGCACGTTTGAATGTTCTGAAGAAAGCTTAGCAGGGATTAGTATGTGCAATTTGTAAAACTTCAGTTTAGTCACAATTTGTCCTGTGAAATGACTTTAAGCGAAATAGCCTTAGATATTTGCCCTCATCTGGTGAAGTAACGTTTGTTTGGCCTTTCATTCACCTTTGTTTTGTTATGAACAGTTTGTTTCAGCAAGGAGCCAAGCATTAACTGTCATAATCTTGCGATGTTATTGGAATGAAGTGCTCTGATTGGAATGAGTGGCTTCAGTGACAGTGAAATGAAGAGCGATTGCATATAATTCTGTTGGAACATGTAGTTGTTCTTTGGCTCACGACTCGCTCTCTCTCTCTCTCTCTCTCTCTCTCTCTCTCTCTCTCTCCACTCATTCTTCAGTCCTCCTCCCTCACCTCCCTCTGTCACCCCTCTCTCTCTCTCTCTCTCTCTCTCTCTCCAACTCCAACTCCATACACTGCTATGGTATTTTAAGACCTCCGAGACAATATAAAGTAAACAGCGGAATTGTCCTGCGTACTAGAGGGCCTCATTTTACATAAACAAACAGTGCTCAGGAGAGCGGTCCTGTCAACAGGCCGGGCCTTTTCCACACACTCAGCACTCGGAGAAGGGTGGGGTGGAGAGAGGCAGGGAGGGAGGGAGTGCCCCCCCTCCACCTCAGCCACAGAGGGGACATTGTCCAGGCCTTTAAGTTAGGGCAACATTCCCGCACTGCAAGACGGTAAAGGAAACCTAAAAGCCAGTGCATGAATGTTTGTACAAATGACCAAGTAAACATAGCTTTACATTTTTATCCAGGTTTAATGTGTTATGGGAAGGGATTTTTTGCCTGTAAGGCTAAACTCAACAAATCCAAATTAATTTGAAGACATTTGCCCTTCTTTTTTATTTTTTTTATCTTTTTTATTTTTTTATTTTAACACCATTTAGCCATTGATGCCCTTAATTCCACATCTGGTTAGCCAGCTATGGTGTATGCACATAGGGAACATATGCAGAGAAGATAGGGAAAGATAGAAAGACAACACTGATGCCCTAAATTGTTTTTTTCATATTCTATCATCATGTTAGATGGAGATTTATGTGCATCTCCATGGTTTAATTAGAAACACAAGCGCAAGTTAATATTGCAAACCATATTTTCTGTTGCGTCACTGCAGACATTTTACTGTGGAATGTTTTTTTCTTAATCCTTTGTGAGTCTTAAAAACAACTTGATTGATTAGCTTTCAGTGTACTGCCTCAGTGTACCCACAGTGGATATAAAAGAACTGGACAACGTTGGTAGATTGTGGTTGTGTTTCGAAGTTTGATAAGATTTGGTGGTCAGAATCGATGAGGGAAAGGAGAAAACTTCATCTTGGAAATCGCGCTACCCTGAAGCATGGTACTACTGTAGTTTGTGTAGGTAGAGTTCCTGCAGAATTGCATGGCGAGACCCACTATTGTTCAACAGCACACTAATGTTAAATTAGCTGAACGTTTGACCTCAGATTTGCTTCATTAAAAGATTCAAAAGAGAAGTGACAAAACAATCCATCATGGTGGGTTGTAGATCCATGGAGGAATTTGAAAGGCTCTATTTTGTGGCTTGGCTTAGTTTTGATCCCTGCATTCGCTTGTCATACCCAAGACTGTGAACTCAAAGCAACACTCCTCATGCAGAAAAAAAACACACACACACACACACTCGCACACAAATCTGGAATGGGATATAAGTAAATGTTTGTTGTAGGGAGCAAACTTCTGTGAGTGCGTTTGCAGAATGGTTCAGCGGTTGGCAGCATTGTAAGGAACATGGCTGTGTTTTCTTTAGAGGAAAGCTGACTGGAGCCTCGCTGAAGTCTCTGTGTTAGTTCAGCCCCCACGTGTGAATGAGGGCCGAGCCTCTGACCTCATTCTCTATTGATAAGGCTTTTTGTGTTGGCAGATGATCGAGATGGGGCTGGGCCTCCTCCACTGTTTTTCTGCACAAGTGTTTTTTTTTTTCTCTTCTCTTCGTCTTTCCGTCTTCATGTGTGGTTGCATGTGTATTGGTGCTGTTTATCATTCCCCTCCAGAGAACATGGCAACACTTGGCGTTCGAAGCCACATACTGACTTCATGCATCAATCCATACTAATAAAACCTGATTGTGCAGGGGATAAAGTGGAGTTGGAGGGTGAGAAGGGGGGAGTGGTGGGGGGGGGGGGGGTGAATGGGGCTTCAGGCTTCATCAGTCTGGTATTTTTAACAGCTGTTTTCAGTTATAGCCTCACAGTCAGAGCTTCCTGGGGCCTCTGGAGGGGGTGGGTGGGTGGGGGGGGGGCTTTGGGTTGGGGGTGTGGGTGCGGGTGTGTGGGAAAAAGTGGAGCAGGACGCTTGGAGGGAGGGGGGAGTGGAGGGCGGGAGTGGAGGGGAAGGAGGGTGAGTGGGCGATCGGAGGGGGTGAGGGGTGGGGGTAGGGGTGGCAGTGGGGGTGGGTTGACGTTGTAGGTGCCAGGTGGGCAAGGGATGGGCAAGTGTCCATCAGCAGATGTTTTTTGTCTGCTTGGCGGCCCTCCAGTCCGCAAAGCCTGTGCCACCGTTATCTCGTCTGCACCTCTTGTGCCCTGACAAAGATGGGCTCTGTCTTCTGCCTCGCCATGCCATGCCAAGTCGAGAAAGGGCTGAAGGACACCTGATATCATCAGACATAATCAAGATTTTCTTGTTGAGAGAGACTTGAGCTCACCAATCGTCAGCTTGTACTGACAATCAAGATATTCTTTTATTATTCTTTGAGAGTGAGTAAGGCCAAAGAGCGCGAACCTGCCAACTCGACATGCAGATTCTTTCAGGGTGATTGTTCTTCCTCGTCTTTTCAAGTTAAATGGAGCTATACTTGTTTTCAGCCGGCCCTGCCAGTGAAATGCCCCGAGTCTGATAAAGACAGCGAGGAGTGTTTCCTCCTGCATGCGGGTGGATGCTAGATGATCCTATTTAACCAGCTTCCCCTCGGCTACTGTTGGGACTTTCAGACCTCGTCTGTCTCTCTTTGTGACGATAATGTGAAAGGACTGGCCCTGCTCACTGCACCTTGAGATATCCAAACAAAACAGAACAAAAAAGCTGAAGGTTTGCTTTGTGGCCTGCTCTCACTTTGTCTTCACCCACTCTGTGTGTGTTCTGCTAAAGAACTTACAATATGGCAGCTGGCTTAAACTTATCTGGCCTTATTTACTTTCTAACATTTAGGGGTTTTTTTGTTGTTGTTGTTGTTGTTAAAAATAAGCCTTAAATTTGTTCAGTGAAATCTGATTTGCTGAAAAAATGCACAGCCTCCTATTTCCGTCTTGGATTTCTATTTTTACTACCGGCCTTGTAAGCATTGTCTAGGACACTGCGGAGCAGCACAACAACTTGCTGTTTTTTTGCTGTTCGAGAACGTGAACATAGATGCGTGACATGCACCGAGTCCCTCCTCATAACCCCCGCAGCCGTTCCGTTCCGTTTTTTTTTTTTTTTTGTGACGTTATTGACATGTTGTGTGCCTGGTGGTGGGCCGATCAGGCCCGGGCACTGTCTTAAGAGGCCAGCAGTGGAGAGCCCCTCTTTGTGGGGGCAGGATCTGGGGGTGGGCTGGCCGTCCCGGTTCTCATGTGAAATGAGGGACGTTCTATAGTGACTCTTGGCCGAGGCGACAGGGAGTGTATGGGAGTGAGCATGAAAGGGGCCTTTCAGCGGTTCAGTATAGCCTGAAAGGCCCAACAAAAGCCTGGAGGGTGGTGACGGAGGGCAGCGCCGCTTGGCCCAGAGAATACTTCCCTTTTCGCTCCGCCAATCTCCTAATCCCCTCCATTTAGGATCGTTTCAGATACTGTAAAACATTCGTAATGAGCCATGCCAAATGTAAAGATCCTCGCGTTCAGAAAAAAAACCCCTCAAGGCCCCACCTCTCGTTGTTTCTTTAGCTTGAGAAGTGATTTAGAAATGTCATTCGTCACCATTCTCGAGTTTTGTGTTTATTTTTTTTTAAGGGTTTTTTTTTCATTGTGACCCGTTTTTTTTAGACATTGTTGCAGAAACAGGTTTGACAAGCACCACTCAGTTAGGACTGAGGGGGACACCTCAGAGCATTGTTTCAGACTCGGGGTGAAAGGTTAGGGTTCAGGGCCTGTTGACGTGACTCACAGATGAGTGGGCACCAAAGCTTCTGGATTCTTGGAGGGGGGTCATCGCAGTCTCTCTCTCTCTCTCTCTCTCTTGCGGGTTGGTGGCTTTTTCCCAGCTCCCCCTGTACGAGTTCTCCATTAGGGCTGACTCTAAGCTGTCAGACAGCTTGCACAAAACAGACGCAACCCCCCCCCCCTTCTCCATCCTTCCACACACACACACACACACACACACACACACACACACACATGTACACACACACTCACACTCACAGAGCCTCTCCCTGGTCCCTCACAGAAAGTGCGTTCGAAGGCGTAATGATTAATTAGAAAAGAGGAACAAAAAAAAAAGCAAAACAGGGAAAAAACGCTCCAGTTTTCCCCTTAACAGACTTTCATTCACTGGCCTGAGTCCTGTACATTCAGATTGGTGAAGTGGAAGTGACATAACTGCTGGCACAAAAGCTCGGCCAGCATGATTGGTCAGGAGCACGGCATTGTGTGTCATCGGGGGGCCTGTCCTGCCTCAGACAGCACTGGGAGAAGCCCTTATTTTGACCACCGATGGAGCCGCGCATTTGGAGACTCTGAGCGATTCTATTGTCACATGATGTGTATTCAGCGGAAAAGTAGGCCTTGTGTTGTAGTGTAGCTCTGTTTTTTCCTCTTTTTTTTAACCCCCCCCACCCCACCCACCCCCCTCCACCCCTTACTCAACTCTCCACCCGAGTTTAGTGCGAGTGTATTTCTTATCCAGCTGGGTCGTGTCGGTCAAGGCATGAAGCACCCCTCCCCGTTCACAGCTGCAGCCGTGGCCCAGAGGCGCAGTGGAGGCCTTGTGAAAACCCCCAGAGCTCTTCCCCATTTCTCCAGATGAGTGCTTCATTGTGATGGACTGAGCAGGAGAGAGGGCCCTTTTCCCCTTGCAGGGGGAGTGGGGCTGTTCACATTTTTTTTGTCCTCCCTGCCTCTCACATCGACATTTCATTTCATTTCATTTTTTGTTTTTTTACTCTGGATGTGCCTGAAGAAACAGAACTCTCCTTGTTTTTTTAAAGACGTTGATATCAGTCTTTTTCCCTCCCCTTCTCTTTTGCAAATACGCAGTTCTGGGAAGAAACAGCCTAGTTTGATAAAATATTCATGTTTTCAATTTGCAGCGGTGGCGCCAGTGTACATGTTGTTTAAGTTTGACACATCTTGTAAACAATTGTAAACAAATTCTCTGCAGAGCTGGATATCTGAAAGGAGCTCAGTTTGTCAGGACCACGGTACTGTCTATTCTGACACGGTTCCCCTCTTCTGCCCCAACCTTGTGAAAACCGCAATCACAGTCCAGGCCACACTGCTCTTAACTATGCTCATCTGCTGAGCCCCAACTTCCAGCTGCAAGCAGTCAAATCTGGGTTGTGTTAGCCCCATACGCTGTGATTTATAAATTGTTTCTCAGACCATAAATTCCCACAATAATTGCACTCCAAGTCCCCCCCCCCCATTTCTCTGCCTTTCTCTCACCCCCATGTACTCACACACTCACACTCTCCTCTCTCTCTCTCTCTCTCCCTCCATCTCTCCCTCTCTCTCCACCCCCCACCCCCCCTCTTCTCCCCACGTCTTTTACTCATCAGCTCCTTGTGCAGTCAAACATGCACAACCTCATACTCACACTTGCGTCCTCACTTTTAACAGTGCTGGGGCTGACACTAATTGTTTGCAGGAGGGAACTGGTTTGACGAGGTGGTTGTTCTTTTCTTTTTTTCTCCCCTCCCCATATTGTCAGCGTGGGGGGATCCAGGGTGTAGCTGCTATGTTGCAATACATCATAGGTATATACAAGAGAAATCTGTTTGAGATCCTTGTGTGTTTTGGATGTAGTGGTTTCTGGTTTTTCCGTTTGAGTGACATTTCATGGGAGTGACATTTCAGTCCTTGTACCACAGGGTGCCGTTGGACAGTGACACGAAACTGCGGGTCAAATTCTTCTCATTCTTTTTTAAAACAGATAAGCAGAAGTGTATAAAGATAACCAGATTCCTCTCTGGGTTGTGCGCATTGACGCAACATAGAGTATTTCCATGTTGTTGACCTATGACAATTATTTGAATCAAAATATTTATGTCAATAAATCTTTTTAATCTTTTAAGTTTCAAATCTGGAACATTGCTTGTATACATTGTTCTTTCCCACTCCGGTCACTTTAAAGTACCCTCTCATATTACTGCTAGTGTAAACTAAGAATCCCTTGAAAGAACGTGATTTTGCTAATCTTTGTGCTCTCTTAATAGCTTTCCTTTCCTTGGCAATACTGTTTGCAATCCTTCACTATTGTTTAGTGTTCTCTTGCAAATGTGTTGCAGGTCCTCATAATCACTTTTAACCAAAACTGGCCCGCATTCGGAGGAGTTATTCATTTCTGGTTTCAGAGCCGTGTAGACACCAGGAAGAGAATTATTCCTGTATTCAGTGGACGTCTAGTATCATCTTTAATTTGAGCGGACATTTCAGACGTACTGTATGTTGATGAGTATTCAGTGTGTTGGAATTAACGTCCATGTCTCCTCTCCGCTGTGCTGTCCTCTTACCCTTCTGGACCAACTGTGGTCTGTCATGGCTGTTTTGTGCCTGCATCAGGCTGTAATGGAAAAACGATAAACCAAAACGCTGTCATAAGGCTGGGCCAAATCCAGTAGTCTCCGAAAAGGTCACGGGAGTCCTACTGATGTGTCCTGTAGTGTTCTCCCTTTAACCCCTCAGCTAGGGTTGGGAGTGCAGCGTTCGGGGTGTTGCAGTCGTCAGTTAGGCTTGTTTTATATGCTATTAGGGGACTGCACAGGGGGGTTCAGGGGTGTGTGTGTGTGTGTGTGTGTGTGTGTGTGTGTGAGAGAGCATGTGTGCGTGTGAGTTTGTGTGTGCGTATGTTTCTCTGTGTGTGTGTGTGTGTGGGTTGGGGTGTCTACAGAACACAATAAGCCCTTTGTTTTCATTATGCTTTGCATTAGTATGAGGCTTTCTGTTGTTTCCTTGTCTTCTTAAAAAGTGCCTTTTCACCATAAAAATGTGGTCTTTATGCACGTGCTTAAATTATTTTTTGAAAGATGACATTTTTTTTAATTTTTTTTTTATCACATCCCATACCAGACCATTGTTACATTCACAGCCACAAATGACAAAAAAGGCAAAGCCTCATTTAAAAAAGCCATGCTATTTTTAATTTTTTTTTTTAAAGATGCAAGAGTAGAAAGCCATTGTGAAGTTTTGTGAATTGGTAGACTGATGAAGTTTGTACATTTCAGGTCTGAGGCTGAGGAGGTATGTGCCTATGCGATGCGTAGTTAACCTATGCACAGCTCTCTGTTTCAGAGCTGTAACCAGATACCAAAATACTGGAAACCGCATAACTGACTTGTAATTGACTTTAAGGAGGATGGCTGCATTTTCCTTGCACAGGAAAACAGAACTCTTTCCAGGCGCCTTATTACTTTCTTGTGGTCCTAATTATGTGTTCGGTTTTATTTGACCTACCGTTTTGTCTTGCTGCACAATAGCGCTCTTATTCTTAAATTCTCCCCCTTTCTCTCCCTTTCTATTGCTGTCTGTGTATGTGTGCATTGGTGTGTCCAATGTCCTCGGTCTGTCTAGAAGTGTATACATGAGAATAGATCATGTATTGAGGAGGATTAGTGACTCACTTATTTCTTTTAAAAGTGCTGTTAGGCTGTATTTATTTTCTCCATGATTGAATTTCTCTTTACAAATTGGATGCTATTGCACACAGAGTAAAGCCCTAAGGGCCTGTGCTTGTGGTGGTTAAACTCTAGACTAGAATCAGTACTGTAATTCTGTTTTACCAAAAGAAAATCTCTGCTTTGCCTCCTGGGATTTGGGGCTTTGGGCTTTTTTAACTGGGGGGTATTCTCCTCTCTCTCCTTTTCTGAAGACCTTTACATTACGAGCTATTTGCTGAATAAGAACGCGCCAAGGGGCCCTGCGCTCATCCTAAATGGGCCACAATGCCATGGAAACCCCTTGCTCTCGGGATGGCTGACCTTTGAACCAGTTCTTTTGCTGGGCTGTGAATGAAGGAGCCATGTTATCAGTGAGGTCACAATGGTATCCAAGGGAACTTGGGGGGGGGCGGGGTGGAGGTGGGGGGGAGAGAGAGAGAGAGAGACCGTCAGTCATGAGTCTCTCTCCTTTTGATAGTGAAACAGGGTCTTCTGTGAAGCCCAAAGGCTGGGAGTGAGGGCCACTTTAACACACAAATGCCTGTGAGTTTACCCTTCTCTTGCCGGCCAGAGACGCGGACGGCAGGAAGGGACACAGCCACGGCATTTACCACCACTCATCCCCCAAGTCCCCCCCGTCAACAGTGATTTATTTAGATGTCAGTCATTGATCATGCTCTAAGTGTGCCTTCCATGCAAGAGAAACCCATGCGTGGAACCTTCTCTCGCTCTCTCTCTCTCGCTCTCTCTCTCTCCCTTTCTCTGTAGAATAGGGTTCCTTTGTACTTTGTGGTCTTCTACTCTGAAGTTGCTGGTGAAACAAAGACTTACTTTTATGTTCTTTTGCTGCAACACGCAGTTAATCCCAGTATTCATCTGGCCGTTCTGACCACTTGGATCTTGGTCAGATGAACTCAGGATTTTCCTTCACTTTTACGGCTAATGTGATTATGTTTGTCAATAGGAGATTTGGGGGCATTTCATGGAGGCTTTACTTGTTGCCTCATTAAGACGGCCCTACTCGCTAATACCAGCATAACCCGTACAAGTGAACTCTCCCTTCAAAAAGCCTGACCTCTGATATACTGACATGCAGAGTGCTTTTGCCAGCTTTGTTATGTATGTGTGCGACGCTACACGCTCCTCATAAGGGCTGTTTTTGTTGTGTTGCACTCTGACTTCATTCGGCATCAACGCAAGTCGAAAAGAGTTCCTGCCCTCCCTCCTACCCCCCCTCCCTCTCCCTCCCTTTCTCTCTCTCTCTCTCTCTCTCTCCCCTGTGCTCTTTGCTGCCCAAGGCCAGGAATGCCGGCTCAGGAAAACTCCCCTGTCCCCCCTGTCCCCCCCCCCCCCCCCCATCATATTAATTTCCAATTAGCACAGCGACGGGTGTCGTTTGCCGAGGAATTGTTTACTTAATTATCGGAAACTCTCCCAGCGCTAAACAAACAATGGGCCTGAATGGGCGGCCTGCGGAGAGGGGAGGGCTGGAAACCACCAGTGGTCCATTGTGTCCGCCCCGCCGGCCCGCCTGAGAAAAGACCAGCGGAGAGAGAGGTGTCAGGCGCATAAATAAATGAGCCAGGTGAGGCAAGCCCCTCTCTGTGCCAGTCTGTTTGAGCGTGCCCCGTAGGCATACATGTAAGTAATCTCCAGGCCTTTGTGTGCCGCAAACTGCTCATGTGGTGTGGGGCGGGGTGGGGGGGGAGAGTCCTGAATCTCCATTGTGCTCTCTCCCTTGTGGTGGCAGAGCAGTCTGTATATCTTTTTGTGTTTGTTGTTGTTGTTAGGTGTGTGCGTGTGTGTGTGTGTGACTGTGTGTGTGTGTGTGAAAAGGGTGGTGGTAGCAGCGGTGGCGGTTGCGTAAAAAAAAAGGAATGGAATTGTGCAGGGTGGTTTTTAGGCTTATTGCGAGTGATTGATATGACCCACTTGGCTCCACCCGACGGCGCGGCCTTGAGAACTCGAGCTCGCTCAGAGGTGAGGCAGGTCGGTTAAAAGCCCAGTGGTGTGATGATAATGTCACACACACTCACTCATAAGCTGAGACTCGGGACTTCTCATTGTGGTTTTGTTTTCCCAGAGCAAGGGATGGTCCTTAGACAAGCCACGGCTGTGTGCAGATTTGTGAAGACATAATGGCTGATGATGATCGCCATACAGGTTCTGTCAGGGGCCATTGTGCGGTATTCTGAGTGGCGAACAAAGCCGGACCTGTTGGCTTTGCGTGTTTAACCGGAGATTCGGTATGTTCAGTATGCTGATGTAGTGATTCGATACGCGGCTGGGTTATCGCGACCGATTTTTGAGATTCCAGCGTTTCAGCGGAGCTGTGTGGGATCCTGACAGGTATTTAATCTCGCCACCGGCCTTGGAGCGGCTCCGTTTCCTTGACATTTTGCCGGGACGACCGCACAACTGCCTCCTCCCCGTGTTTAGAAATCATTATCTATCTCGAGCCACGAGCTTATCGCCTTGAAGAATTTCAATCAGCACCTGACTTAAATCTGCACTTCTCTGACCAGAGTTTTCTCTTTTTTTCCTCCCTCCCCCCTCCCCCCTTCCCTGGTATGTAGCACCTGTCAGTGAAGAATGCTGCTTCTAGTTTAGATGGCGATCGAGCTCGGGACATTTCCACCGAATTTCACCCCAAACAAATTTACATTTATTTAACGCATTTCTCATTTGCATCGTGAGCAAAAACAAGCGATGGTGGTCACAGTTGAGAAGGTCAGTGTGAAAGAGGAGTGTGTGTCCATTCCCACTGACCTCGACGCGGCGTCAGTGTCACGTACGGTCAAGGGGTTTGCTGCAGCCAGGCGCAGAATTCCAATTTAACATTCAAATGCCCTGACTCCTGTGTTATTTATTTTGGCCTGTCGCTCTTAATGTCTCCGGGAAGCGCATCCGTGTTTGAATGTGTGTCTCCACGTGTCTGCCATGGGGGCCAAATGTGATTGGACTTCGAGATAAGCGCATGCAAAGGTGCGGTGGTGGAAGAGACGCGGCCGTTGCTGTGTGGGCAATGGCGGCACGTCGTCGGTGTTTATGACGCCCGCGAGCAGCAGAAGAGGACAGCCACTGTCATGACACACACACACACACACACACACACACACACACACACACACACACACACACACACACACACACACACACATACACACACACACACACATACACACATACGCACATACGCACACACAGGCCTGAGATTTTGGCACGCAGGAGCAGGGGACATTCGGAGTGGCCCTCCAGTGTGCCAGACCCCGTGGAAATGCTCATAACTCGTACAGGCGAGGCGACTGTACAGTGGACATTACTCTGGGAGAACGGCCGCGCCGTCTCAGGCATGAGATTAGGTTGCAGGTCCGCAGTGAATTCCTCTGCATGCATGCGCAGTGCGATTTCGTGCCACAGTTTTGTAGTCGGCAGAGGAGAAAGCCACCTCCAACGAGACCACTTTTCTGTCGCAATATCGCTACGAAGGGCAGCGTGTACTTGCCAAATCCTGCCATCTGCGAGGAAACAATACTGGTATCGGCGTACAGACTCACTTTGTTTTTTCCCCTCGCGCTGACACCCCCCCCCCCCCTCCATCAGGCCCATAATGTCTTTTCCATTTTTAGACCTGCAGTCTTATCCAAACTTCCTTCCTCGCAGCAATCCCACTTGTGATGAATGAAGTTTTAAGGACCTCTTAGAGGCATTATTAACCCATTGCATACCCAAGGATGTGTAATAAGGTAATAATAGTTTGTCATACTTTACAAATAGTGGTAAAATCCTTTGGCCATTGCTCAACACATGATGTCAAGTCCTATTTGTTATGTATTATACAGGGTACTTTTTCGGTTGACTCAGATGGCCAAGCTGTAGACTCTGAATTAGAATTGTGAATCTTTTGGAATTTGTTGGTAGATAGTCCATGCCCGGGAGTATCCAATCCAGTGTTTTCTCAGACATACAAACCAGATGTTTGCATGGTAAGGACCAGAGAGCTTAACCTTTTTTTACAAATGACTCACTGGGTGGAGAAAAAGCAGAAAACATGCGAGATGTTGTAAGCAAAAAAAAAGAAAAGAAAAAGAAAGAACACATCACACCCTGACAGATGCATAGAGAACAATGGAGCACTTAAGAATAAGCCATCCACTCAATCTCTCACTCCCTCTCTTCACTCCTGGCTTCTACTCTCTCACTCTCTCAGTCCATTCCCTCCCTTTCTCCCTCTCTCCCTCTATCCCTCACTACATAACTCTCTCCTTCTCCCCTTTCACTGGCTCATTTGTTCTGTTCAAGTCAATAGGCCACAGACGCCCCATGGGTGGGTGGGTGGGAGGTGGTGGTGGTGGTGGGGGTGTAGCGGGGAGCACCATACTGTACCATGGGCCCCGCTGGCTCCTCTCCCTCTCAGACTGCCCCCTGCCTTCCTCTTCTCCCAGTGCCTTATGGGACTTCCTCACAGCTGTTCCACCCCCTCTTTCCCTGACACACTAGACTTTTTTTCCCTCCATTTTTGTTCCCTTCTGCTGGCTTTTGGCTTGTTGCTGAGCCGTATTGCGTTGTCCCGACCCATGTGGATATTTAACCCCCCCCCCCAACCCCGACCCTGTCCCACCTTCCCCTTGTAAACCTGTGCACTTCAGACTTCTGACCAGCTGTGCAGACTGATGTGGCTCATGCTGTGGCCTGCCCAGTGTTTACTCATACTTCCCTATGAGTCTGTTTTTTTTTTATATATCTTATCCAGAATATCTGCATTACAGCACTTGTCCACTTCAAAAATAGACACTTGCGCCGAGTTGGCCCCGTGTGCGCGAGAAGACTTCCTGAAACATGCTGTTGTTGAGCTGGACAGAAGAGTTAGGCCTGGTGCATAAATGAATTCCTGTTTGTCTAAGTCCAGTAAGCACATTGTGTTCCACACACTCACTCTCTCTCTCTCTCTCTCTCTCTCTTTCTCTCTCTCTCTCTCTCTCTCTAGCCTGTTTCTAATCAATCTGTTTTTGTTTTTGATGTATCTCCCGCAGTACCTGCAAATGAAATGGCCTCTCCTCGATGTCCCCGGAGCAGCTGCCCTCAAGGACGCCAGATCTCCCACCCCAGGGCACTTAGTAAGTATCCTCTGCCCTGTCGCTGCCATGTAGAACGGATACACTCGACCTCGCCATGCACCCCCCCGACATTACTCATAAATTATATGGATCATTTGGAGAACATTCTCTCTGAATGTTTTGGCACTTAATAATCTTTAGTTTAAAATCAGGGTCTTAATTAGGCTTTTCCAGTATGCATTAACTGGAAATGTGGCATAGCCAGACAAGCCAAATAGAATCCTAGATGGATTTGCCTGGGGTCAGATTAGGAGTAAATGGATGTCAGGGCAGTGAATCTGCACTGGCTGACAGTATGGGGGGGCTTTGGGGGGTGGATGGTGGTGGGGGCTGGGCCAGGGAGAGAGGCACGCTGTTAAATCTGTGTTTAATTTTGCCCACACAAGCACGGGGCTTTTAGCTTTAGTCCCACAGAGGCCGAGGGCTTAGGCCTGTCGCTCAGAGTGTCAACAAGCGGCAGACTTATTTTCACACCACCACCCCCACCTCCCAGCTCCCCGCCACTCATGCGACCCAACTCTTGACCTACATCACCCCCTCTAGACACCACGGCGGAGAACCTCAGGAATGCCTCGCTCCAAATGGCGACTAATCCATTCCGGAGACACTCCAACAGCACACACACACTCGCACTCTCACTCCAACATACACACACACACACACACACACACTAGCACACACACTTTTTCGGGCTGAATGATTGTGCCCATGCCACGGTGACAATGCAATCATTGACTCAAGGGCTGGTCAAGGCCTGCAAAATAGACCCCGGAAGATTCCGGAACGGCCCCACAGGTCACCTGAGGGCTGGTGGGGGAATCCAATTTAGAGGTTTCATTACAATGAGTGCTGACCTAACAGTAACCAGCAGCCTGCACCGAAGTCACAAAGTGAACAGTGTTTATGTCTAAAAACCACCACTAACGTAGTTGTAGCCTTGGGTATATCAGATTACTGCTTTGAATAATGCTTTTGACGACAAGCCAACTGGTTTTACTGGTTGATGTGAAGTACGTTTCTGCGATGGCGATCTTTCGCTAGTGTGACGGAATGCCGAAATCGTTTGCTGAATGCCGTAATCGTTTTTTTTTTAAAAGTGTTCCCGAATGGCGCAGCTTTGATGGAGTCTCACCGAGTGTTGCGAAAGTAGGCCCTATCAAATCAACATGAGCGCTGCAACCCCTCTGCCAACACGTTCGCCTTGTGCTTGTTGTTGAGTAAATCAGGCTGGGAAGGGACTTGCGTGTGTGTGTGTGCGTGCGTGTGTGTGTGTGTGTGTGTGTGTGTGTGTGTGTGTGTGCGCGTGTGTGCGCGAGGGAGCGAGGGAGGCAAGTGCTGTGGCAAGCCGTCCGGTGTCTGTGCAGAAATCGGGTCCAGACGGCAGTCATGCTAATGAGGTGAGCCAGCGAGGTCCGAGATGCTTAATTATTCAGGAGACAGGTTTGTTTAGCATTCGCCTGGCATCAGCGTGCCATGAGCTGTGTGTGTCTGTGTGTGTGTCTGTGTGTGTGTGTGTGGGGGAAGGGGGGGAGGGGGGCTGAGGCAGGACCCCTCTCCTTCCCTCCCCACCTACACACACACACACACACACACACACACTCTCGCCAGCCCCCTTCCCTAGATGCATGCCCAGCATGCGGAGCGATGTGGGGTCATGAATAAAGCATCAAACGGCGCGGCGCGGCACGGCGCGGTGCGGGGGCAGGTGATGCGAGGCATTGTGGGGGATTCTTGGGTCCTGCCGGCGTCGGAGCGGAGCGGCAGAGCGCCGGCCGGGTGGGTGTGGGGGCGGGCGGGAGGGGAGGGATATCTGGATCTTTTGGCTTCCTCCCCGACTTCAAACGCTCCGCACGCATCTGCTCCACGCTAATGGATTCTTCAGACACGACTAATTGAGCCTGATCGCCTGGAATCGGGCCCGGGCGGTTTTTAAGCGAGAGAAGGAGCGTTTGGTACGGCCTGCCGCTCCGATAAGACCGTTTGTTCTTTTATTAAACGCGTCATGGACCTCCCAGAGAAAAAAGTTCTCTTTCGCTCTAGATTGTGAGGATATGATGAGGTGACCGGTCAGACCAGACCAGACCAGGCAGGCTGCCCCCCCCCCCCCCCCCTCCCCTCCCCTCCCCTCCCCTCTGCAGTCATGTGGTGCGACGTGTCAGGCAGAAGGCTCGGAGGGTGCCGGTGGAAATCCCTCTCCGGAGGTTTAACACTCCCGGGTCAGCGCGTGTGACCGTGCCCCCGGGCCCGTCGCCTCCGAGCCGAGGAGCACTCACCCGTATCAGTGGAGACGGGGGTGTCAAACTTCACACCGCTGCCACGCTGCTGCTGCCGCTGCTGCTGCCGCTGCTGAGCTCAGGTTAAAGCTCACCCTCCCCTCCCCGCGCTGAAAAAGAGCAGTCAGCTTTTCCCCTTCCTCCTTTTTCCCCTCTCTCCTCCTCTCCCCCTCTCTCCCCCTCTCCCCCTCTCTGTCTTTCGCTCTCTCTCTCTCTCTCTCTCTCTCTCTCTCTCTCTCTCTCTCTCTCTCTGTTAAAGAATTGGTGTTTCAGCCATCTGAGCTGGAGATAATGGCCCATTCTCTAATTGATGGCATGACTGTAATGCTAAATGAAAGATTGCCTGGGAGGCAGCAGTTCTCACAAGGTGCATTGTAGTGGACTGTGTGTGTCACTGAGCTTCCGATGAATATTGGGATTTATTATCTTGTTGCAAGCTGTTAGGCCGGGTTGTGAGCTGCACAGACTGCTCTTTGAAACAGGAGAATCTCCTGCTTCTAACAGCTAGGCAACTCTTCACAACTCATTTACAGAAATCCGATTACAAATAGCAGTTCTCACTGAGTCGCCTTGTTGAGTCAATTGACAATTGGAAGTTTCTCGGCACTGACATGGGATGTTTTTCAATGACAAGAAAATGGGCCTTTTAAACAGCACTTTTGGGAAGGTCTTATCATGTGCTTTTAGTTGAGCCAATTCTAGCATCCTGACCATGGCATTGAAAGTGCTTTGATTCTGGTTTCTATCATATTAGTTGATGTTTAATTGCATGTGACTGGATGGCCTTCAAGGTCCATTCTTCCCAGAGTTTGGGACTTTCCTTAAATTGTCATCAGGCGATACACAAAGTACCCCAGCGAGTTCAGACATTTTATGATTGGCAATGGGCTTTTGCAGCGTATAGCTTGAGCCACATGTGAAGTTAATTATTTGCTGCCATCCAGTCTAGCAGTATATAGCGTTATCTTGTGCCGAGTTATCTTAACTTCATTCCTGTTTTAACAGCCACAGGGGTTGATCCGTTTATACCCTCTGAGCTTATCTTAGTACTGATAAAGTTGCAAATCTCAATTTTGTGCCAGATTTTTTTTTTGTTAAAGCTAACTACAACTTTGTATTACAATTTGCATATATGCATACGTATTCAATCTAGTTTGCATACATAATCTATTTAAGTGCCATGAAGTGAGATACAATAGACTATAGACTATAGAAGCTCTTGTAAGCAATGATCTGTGAAGCACTAGCATTGTACCCTGATTCTACCACTGGGAGGATTTGAATGTACAATGTCCCCTTTGCCGCCGTCAAGCACATAATGAGTGCCCTCTGAGACGTTTGTCAGCTGCCCACTGCCCTGGTCTGCCCTGGCCTGCCCTGGCCTCCGTGGGCTGGGCCCCTGGCTGACATAATTAAGATGGAGATGATTTTAGTGGCCCTATTTAGTGTGGTTGGTCTGGCTTGAGAGGCAAACTGGTCATCATTTTTATAGCCAGGGCTTGCTGAGAGGGGCACCAGGGAGCTGAGCACTGCCCCCTATAGGACGCCACAGGCAAAACACCAGTCTAAGCATGGCAGGCGTTCAGTGAGAGAGTGAAGAGTATAAAGGATTAAGGAACTAGTTCATGTCTCATCCAAATGAGAGGCACGGCGCTTGGAAATGAAAATGCTGTGGGTTTTGGTGAGCGTAGATTCCACATGTTTTTTTGAGAGTGTGTAAATAGAAACGGAACCAATTTTGTTTTTGCTACTCTTGCTCACGCCGTGTGCGCCTGTGAGACATTGTGTTCTGTGTGTGGAGCGCCTGCTGGTCTGTGGCCTGATCCTGCGGAGTGGCGTGGAGACGAGTGGAGAGGAGTGGAGAGGTGCCGTTTTAAAAACAGAACGCCGCGTCTCGTGGGTGCTGATATGGATCCTTGGGATTCCTGGAGTGGCCAGCCCTCGTCAGCTGCATTTGGCATGGGAGAGGGCCCGACTGGCGGCAGACTGCGCTGTGGGTGTCAGTGTCGGCAGCAGAGGCTTACGAAACGGGCCGAGTGTTGACACAGCAGAGATTTTTTGGCACCGGGAAAAGTAGGGGAGGAGAGGGAGGGGAGCGGAGGGGAGGTGGGGGGGGGATGGAGGAGGAGGAGGAAGAGGAGGAGGAGGAGGTGGAGGAGGAAGCGGCGGCAGACCTTCGGCACACCATTTGCCCCGGCCCCGGAGGAGCCAGTGTGGCAGACATGCGGCTTGACGACTACCAGGCTTGGAGGAAGAGTGTGAGTTTTCACACACCCGCCAGTTGGGCTGACCTCTCGGGTTTCTGCGCGTCCTCTCGCATTGGACTGCAGCCGGAGAACTGCGCTCTTTTTGTGTTCCTGTTTGCCTGCAAAGTAGTAAATGAATCTCGCTGCTGTCATCAAATGTCAACAGATGAAGATAGTTCAGCCCCAAGAGGAGCCAGGGCTGGTCCGTTTGTGTATGTGTGTTAGAGTGTGCGTGTGTTAATGTGTGTGTGTGTGTGTGTGTGTGTAAGAGGGAATGAGAGTATGTTTAGTTTGTGTGTGTAAGAGAGAGAGGGAGAGGGGGGGAGAGAGAGACGTGTAGTGTGTGTCTGTGTGTGTTTTGTGTGTGTGTGTGTGTGTGTGTATGTGTAAGAGAGAGAGAGTGAGTGTGTGTGTGTGTGTGTGCATGTGTATGTGGTATATGTTAGAGAGAGAGTGTGTGTGTGTGTGTGTGTGTGTGTGTGTGTGTGTGTGTGTGCGTGCGCGTGTGTGTGTGTATATGTGGTATGTGTAAGAGAGAGAGAGTGTGTGTGTGTGTGTGTGTGTGTGCGCGCGCGTGTGTGTGTGTGTGTATATGTGGTATGTGTAAGAGAGAGAGAGAGAGTGTGTGTGTGTGTGTGTGTGTGTGTGTGTGTGTGCGCGCGTGCGCGTGCGTGGAGAGAGAGGCGGGGGCACGGAGCGTGAGGGAGGAGCTGAGGCATGCCAGAGATCTGGATCTGTTTGGGCTGCAGGAGTCGGGAGCCAGTGCAGCTCAATAAAGGCCTTGTTCTTGTCGCCGGCTCAGTGGTTGGAGCAGAGGTCAAGCCCACAGCCTACGTCGAGGTGGGGGAAGGTTAGCGTGTAGGAAACAAGACTACATTCTCACTGCGCACTCCCATGTGACATCCTGAGCTAACAAGCCCCCTATTCAATAGACTGCCCCGCTCGAACAGGGACCTCGCCAAAGAGCACGGACTATTATTCTTATTAATTTGGGTATTAGATTCTGCAAGCGATGGTCGTTCGAGAGCAGGAAATGAGTCGTCGTTTGGACAGGCCGTGTGCAGAGCGTTGGATGTGAATGCCCTTTATTTGTTCGCCCGTGTGTGTGTGTGTGTGTGTGTGTGTGTGTGTGAGGCAGAGAATCCTTCCAAACGTGGTTCGACATGAAATGCACAAGTCGTTATTTGAAGCGGTTAATGCTAAAACAGCCCCCCGTCGCCCTAATCCAGGCCGCGCACACAAACCTGCTCTTTATTCGGCCTCCCGTCTCAAACGGGTCAGCTCTCATTCAAGTGCAAATTCTAATCTGACTCCACCACTCAGGCCCAGGCAGGCAGGCAGGCAGGCAGGCCGAGCAAGTTAATGGGGGCTGATTGGGTGACAGGTGGTGTGCTTGGCAAGCAGGCAGTCCCCCCCCCCCACACACACACACACACACACACACACACCCCCACACCCTCATCAGTCCACCCTCGAAGGGTTTGGTGATGGCGTCAGCTCTCCCATCATAACACACCGGGACTTGCGTCATTTACAGGGGCCAGCGAGTGTAGCGCGCCCTTGGCTCGACGGCCTCTCCCCCCCCCACCGTCATAAACGGACGCTGCGCCGTCTGCAGAGGCCAGCACGGGCCGTTTTTTTTTTTTTTTACGGGGCAGCTGGGGGCTTTAGGTGCGATTCCTCACACTCGCAGCTCTCGTTCCGCCAGTTGCCCGAGCGCTGTTTACTTAGGGAGCCGAAGAAAAGGGGAAAGTAAACAGAGCAGGCGCGCACTATTGTTGGGAAGACGCACAGGCGCCGCTCTTTATTTGAATCGGGATGGAGGTCAACTGGATGTCTCCAGCGAGGCAGCTTGTTATTATTTGCCCTCTTTTGTTTCAGCTTTTGTGCTCTAACTCTTTCTCCCTCTCTCTCTCTCTCTCTCTCTCTTTCTCTTTCTCTCTCCTTTTCTTTCTTTTCCCCCCTCCCTTCTCCCTCCTTCCCTCCCTCTCCTCTCCTTTTTTTTACTCTCCCTGTATCTCCCTCTCTTTCTCTCCCACAGTCCAACAAAGTCCCAGTGGTCCAGCATCCCCACCATGTGCACCCCCTCACCCCCCTCATCACGTACAGCAACGAACACTTCTCCCCCGGCACCCCTCCCTCACACCTCTCCCCCGAGATCCTAGACCCTAAAACAGGTATGCCGCTCTCTTCCTCCCCGTCTCTCTCTCTCTCTCTCTCCCCCTCGCTCTCTCTCCCTCTCTCTCTCCCCTCACTTCCCAACGAGCCGTTTCAATTACACCCACACAAAATGTCAAGCAGCAGAATGAATGCCCAGTACAGTGTGCATTTTAAAGCAATCTACTATATGGGGAAACCATAAAGAATGTACCGAGTTGCACGTAATATGCATACATAGTTAACCATTATACGGCTAAATATAGTCTGCTTCTGTTTAAGACGCCTATTATGGGGTGGGCATGTATAGTTTAGCTTCCCAGAGGTTCTTTTTATATCGTAGCTATTGTGTCGCAGTTTGTCTGATTCAGACTGATTTCACCATGTTCCATCTGTTAGGTATTCCACGGACGCCCCATCCGTCTGAACTCTCCCCATACTACCCCCTCTCCCCTGGGGCAGTGGGGCAGATTCCTCACCCCTTGGGTTGGCTGGTTCCTCAGTAAGTCTCCACTTCTCTCTCCAAGTCCAACCGACATTATTGTTATCAGATTTGAATCCTACTTCATACAAACATTTTTGTCCTGCTGCGAATAAAATGTTGAGTAGTACACTGTGTTGTGCTCTTAAATGTCTGATCTGATGTGGCAGCGCCAAAATGTTGACTGTCTTCTTTTTTTTCATTCCTAGACAAGGCCAACATATGTACTCCATCCCCCCAGGAGGCTTCAGACACCCGTACCCAGCCCTGGCCATGAATGCCTCCATGTCTAGGTAGGTTAGACAAGCAAACACTGTTTGTACTGCCACAGCCAGCACTCTCTCTCTTTCTCTCGCTCTCTTTCTTTCTTTCTTTCTCTCCCTCTCTGTCTAGGGTTCTCTGTCTCTCTCTATCTCTGTGTCTGTCTCTCTTTCCCTCTCTGTCTCTATCTCTCTGTCTCTCTCTCTCTCTCTCTCACACACACACACGCTCTCTGTGGTGCTGCTTGCTTCTGTCACAGACTTGCTGACTCTGAAGCTGGTGGAAGTGAATAAATGATCATCCGCGCCGTCCTGGTGCGCGTGTACCGTGCTCCGATGAGCAAACCAAACGAACGCTTGTCAGGCTTTCTGGTCTCAGCTCTTTCTTCTCTCCCGGAAAATGCACAAAGAAAAAAAAAAAGTTACGGCGCTAAATTTTTCATGGATTCCTGTCAGAAGCCACGTTAGCAGCACCTTTGTTTCTCATCAGCATGGAGAGAAATGCTACAAAAATGGATAAAAAAAAGTCTTTTGAAGTGCCCCCCCTCCATCCCACTCCTGCGACTTTGAGTCTATTAGCTCATCGTGTTCAGATGAAAGGATTGCATAATCAATGGGGAGTTGAGTTCGTACATCAATGAAGCAGAGGCGAGAAGCCTTGAATGCATTATCTGACTTCAGTGAGTGTGAAAGTCGTACGAGAGGCTAGTTGTTCCCCTAAAGAGTTGCTTTGCTCTCTTTTTTTTCCAAAAGTGATCTGAAGTGCTGGGGTGCATGCTGTGAGAGTTGACAACTTTATACAGCCAGAAAAACTGACTCTAGCGGTGTAGATGTACGGCAAGATCCCATGTCACAAGAGAAGGGAACATTGTTCTGTTGATCATATGCTTCAGTGTGCATTCTGTGCGGATATTTTTATTTTATTTATCAGCTCGAGGTATATTGTTTTTCTCTTTTCTGCTACGAGGTGGAAACAGTGTCTACCCTTGTGAGTTCCAAAACCACATACAAATGTCAGACACCCCCCCCCCCCCCTCCACCCATTCTGTTATGATCCTAATAGTATCTTTTAAGAATGCACTCTTCTTTTTGGTCTGTTTGACAGAGTTGTGTTTTTTATGTCATGGTGACCTAATAGGAGTCTGCTGAAAAACATGCCTTTAAATGTGGGATCGGGATAGAGGTGATGTTTTTTTTTTCTGACGCAGCTATAGAACAATGTGCTATTGTGTTAAGCATTGAGAACTAGACTTGGAGGCTCTGTGCACAGGGTTTGTGAGGTACAACTGCTGTTTGTTGGATTCTTCATGTGTTCACAAATGGTGACTGTTGGACAGAGAGAAAAAAAAAACCTAATCCAGTAATGTTTGGGTAGAATTGTGTGCAGTTGACAGTTAGCTGTGTGCGGGTTGTGACCGATCGCTCTTTGGTTACCACTTGCTTGACCGTGCCCACGACCCCGTCTCTCCCCAGCCTGGTGTCCAGCCGCTTCTCTCCCCACATGATGTCCCACCCGTCCCACGGCCTGCACCAGACGGGCATCCCTCACCCAGCCATCGTCTCGCCCGCTATCAAGCAAGAGCACCACGGCGAGGGCGGCAGCGGCTCCATGCACGGGTATGTTTTAGTCTTTTTTTCTCTCTCTCTCTTTCTCTCTCTCTCTCTCTCTCTCTCTCTCTCTCTCTCTCTTTCTCTGTCTCTCTCTCTTCTAGTATGAACACAACACAACAGAGCCTCTGTTGACCTGATTAAGAGGCCATGGGTCAGAAATAGGGCACAGCACACACACACACACACACACACACACACACACACACACACACACACACAGCTAATGTCATACACCAGCGTGGCAGCTGAAAAGCGGTGAATCACATGGTTTACAGTACTTGGCACAGGCGCTTCTGAAACATCCTCCCAGCTCAGACAGACTCATGCTGTACAGTCCTGTTGCTGTAACCGCCATCCTTTCCCTGTGCAGGAAATCTTCGGTGCCCGTCAAGAAGGAGGAAGATAAGAGGCCACATATCAAGAAGCCCTTAAATGCCTTCATGCTCTACATGAAAGAGATGAGGGCCAAAGTGGTGGCGGAGTGCACACTCAAGGAGAGCGCTGCCATCAATCAGATACTGGGCAGAAGGGTGAGGACACTTTCTCTTTCTTTCTCTTTCTCTCTCTCTCTCTCTCTCTCTCTCTCTCTGTCTCACTCACTCACTCACTCACTCACTCACACTCACTCACTCACTCACTCACACTCACTCACTCACTCACTCACTCACTCACTCACTCACTCACTCACTCACTCACTCACTCACTCACTCACTCACTCACTCACTCACTCACTCACTCACTCACTCACGCACACGCGCACGCACACACACACATGCGCACACACACACACACATGCACACACACACACACACACACACACACACACACACACACACACACACACACACACATTTGATTACTTTTATTTGGACCCAGAAGACAAGCAAATGATACAAGATCCAAACACTGTGGGAAAAGTCAATGACATGGTGACAGATCTACTAGGCTTACACACTTATTAATGTAGCATTCAAGATTCAAGGATAAACAAAGCATCACACACACACACACACACACACACACACACACACAGAGAAGTGAAGGAAGTGTTGAATTTCTTAATTTGAATTTTGAATCTATTTCTGTCCTATCTGATTTACAAATCAGGGGAACAATTCTTTTTACAACTAAGTGTGCCTTCCAAGCGACTTTAACGATTACATAAAACTGTCGGTCACATGACATACCGAGAATCTGACCGGTCACTTCCGTGCTTGTGTTTGTTTTGTTTTGTTTTTTCCATTCAGTGGCACTCCCTGTCTCGTGAGGAGCAGGCCAAGTATTACGAGCTGGCGAGGAAAGAGAGGCAACTGCACCAGCAGCTTTACCCCGGTTGGTCGGCTCGGGACAACTACGTGAGTGTTTTTTTCGGCCCATGACCGAACTGACCGCAGTGTTTTTTTTTTCTTCGGCGAGAATGCTTTTCCTGTAAGCGCTTTTCCTTTTAATAAAGCTCATTTGATTCACCGTACACGTGTTTTTGTGTCTCCGCAGGGCAAGCGGAAGAAGAGGAAGAGGGAAAATAAGCCCGGCGAGGGCTCACCACAGGGTAGGTGGCTCCTCTGTCCATTCTTTGGTCAGTGAGTGGACAAACTGCTGCATCAAAATATAGCGCTGTGGTCGATGTGATCCGTTTGCGACACAGCCCTAGATCGCATCACTCCTGGCTGCCGAAAAATAACTTTCGAGTGTAAAAGCCCCCCCCCCCCACGCACTTGCGCACTTCTTCTTCTCCAGTAACCCTGAGTTGAGCCTTTCCCTCTCCACCATTTTTACTAACCCATGTCTCCTCTACTCTCCCACAAGCAGCATACGAGGTTCAGTGCTAACACACTGGCTGGTATGTCTGCTCCCCTGAGCTGCTTGCTCTAGTCTCATGATCCACTCCCAAGCTGTTCACATGTCTCTTTCTCTCTCTGTCCGTCTGTCTCTCTCACGCTCTCTCTCTCTATATATATCCCTCTCTTCTTTTCTCTTTCCCTCTCTTTCTCTCTTTCCAACGCTCTCTGTGGGCCAGTGTGTATCCCCATAACTGAATGTTTCGCTGGGTTTTCCTGTTGACATTGGAATCATGTGCCCCCTCTGTTCTATAGTGTTCTGTTTGGGGCATGGCCTTCATTTCACCTGCACTCCTCTCGTTTTTGTTTGATTCATTCATAATTCACCAGTCAAATGGACATGCAGTGTCATAAAATGGTAGTCCGCCACTGTTCCACCTGAAATCACAGGTTTGGAATCAAGGGATCCAATGACTGTGATTGTGCTCATCCGTGTCCTCGTGTGTCTTCCCCCAGAAGAGAGCTTCTCGCCGCCGCAGAGCAAGAAGCCCTGCATGCCGTACCTGTCGTCGGAGAAGATGTGCGACAGCCCTACCTCCTCCCACGGCAGCATGCTGGACTCCCCGGCCACGCCGTCGGCCGCGCTGGCCTCCCCGGCCGCGCCCGCCGCCACCCACTCCGAGCAGGCCCAGCCCCTGTCCCTCACCACCAAGCCCGAGGGACGCTCCCACCACCACCACCACCACCACCCCCACTTCCCCCCCCTGCCGGGCAAAGCCTCCAGCAGCTCCTCTTCCTCCTCCACCTCCTCATCCTCCTCCTCCTTGTCCTCCATCTCCTCTGTCTCCCCCGGTCACCCCAGCCTGTCGCTCCACCTGGGCTCCGCTGGGGGCCAGCACGCCTCCCTGCTGTCCCGCCCCATCCCCTTCACCTCCCTGCACCCCTCCATGCTCTCTCCAGGGTCCCCCTACCACCAGGCAGCTCTGCACTCCCACCACGCCCTGCTACAGACACAACCCCTCTCCCTGGTTACCAAATCGTCGTCGGATTGAATCAAAAATGTTTTTTTTTTTGTTTTTGTTTTTGTTTTTTCGTTATTTTCGACAAAAAAACTTTTTACAGCTGTATATTGCTTTTTACCTTTTTATAGATATTAGACCATTTTTAAAAATAGTATGAAAAGGAATAATTATTGGTCAATATTTGACCACCCCTCTGTTTTGCTTCTCTCTATGAAACAAAGTGTATTTTTTTGTAAATTGCCATACGGTTACCTTTTACAATTGCATTTCTCCAATGTTCTCTTTGTAAAAAAGACAAATGTATAAAGTTTTCCCCTCCATCATTTTTTTAAAAATGAAAACAAAATACCATTTGTAGTTTTTAGTTCAATCTAATGGTAGTTATCAGTTTAGGAGTTAGGAGTGTTCAGTACTGGCTTCCTGTTATACTTTTGTGAACCACCTCACCCTTTCCCTAACCCTATGTGTGTGACTCTCCTAAGACTCCATAGATAATAAACCTCAAGTTATTTCTAAAGACTCCATTGTGTTTTTGAGCAAAGACGCTACATGTGATCATGACCTGATTGCTGAGTAACTCTACTCAATTTACCCCAAATTACAGTGTTTGACATTGCTCTTGTAAATCAATTCAGGAATTCTAAGTAGTCTTTCGCTTGCAATAAATATGTCCACCCCTGTGGATTTTTATTTTGTAAAAAAGTATCACTGATGGAGGAAAAAGCTCTGCACAGTAGGTGGTGAAGGATTTAAACTGGACCCGACCCAGCATATGTGGCACTGCTCTCCAGCTTTTTTGCAATCATATGTTTTCCGAACATTTTCTCGGCCCCAGCTTGAAACTCAAACCCTGAGGATATAGAAACTCCAACTGTAGCTTCTTGTCTGCCTGCGCACAACTCGGCATGGGGTCCCCCCCAAAAAACTTTATGGCCCTCCACGAGTGTAGCCCCCACCTCTCCATTCCCCCCGTTCGTTTCTGGCCCATTTATCTGCCTTCTTGCTTAGGGGCCTGGCGTAAATCACGCCGCGGGCCCCCAAAACCTGCGGGCCCCCAGACCCCAGACCCCGGGGCACAGGCCACAGCTGTCCCCTCCATCACTCACACATAGGCGGCGTAGCCTCGCTCCGCTCCGCCCCACCCACCGCACTCCCAACGAGCTCAACAATCCCTCGCTTGTTTGTCAGGTGAGAGTTGGCCTGAGAGGTTTACCCTCTTTAGCCTGAAAAAAAAAAAGGGCTAGGATGTTAGTGTTGTGTAATCAAGTGTACTTGAACAGGAGGTGTGTGGGTGAATGTGAGTCATTACATTAACAGATTGTAGTGTTTGTGTGTTTTTTTTTTTTTTATTCTGTACAAATTGGACCAAGTGATCAAGCATAATCCAAGGGAGATTACGGAATATTACAAAATAATATGTCTCCGGGTTTACCATTTTGAGCACCGGGTTGAATTTATACATTAAGGCTGTAAAAAAGATTATATGTGGTCAGCGGCAGAGAAGTGTCCAAACAGAAAATGTTCCCACAAATTTCTCGAGATCTTTATTGCGCCATTATTTGTAGCTTGACTCTCTGCCACAGCTTTAATGAAGAGGTTTGGAGAGGTAGCCCTTGGAGACCTCATTAGCTATTTCAATTAGCAAAGAGCATGGAAGGTAGGTTATGAGTTTCTGTGGCCCTTGGGATGCTGAAGGCTGCCAGGGAACAACCAATTAGGCCTGCGAGAGAGAGAGAGCTAACCGGGAGATGAAGTGACCCAATAAGCCATCTACGCACACACACACACACACACTGACTCACATACTGGGTGTAAGAGACAGACACGAGAAAGTTTTTGGATGCTGGGTAGACTATTGGTCCTTATTTTGAGAGCTTGAGTTTATTTGGATGTACATTTGTTTTGATGATGATTTGAGGTCAGATTGGAATCAGTCATCTAACTGCATTTAGAACATTATTCTGCAGTCCATATAGTTAGCATCCAAATGACCACAGTGAGAAATACTTGATATTAACGTCGCACATCTGTTTAAATGTGGAAGATTAGGGTGCAATGGTCACCTTACAATCCTTAAGGGTCCACCCTTACAATAAGGTGACCAGATGTCCAAGACCAAAACCGGGGATATAATCCAAAAAAATGGGGGACGTCTGGTCACCCTACCTTACAATCATCATGTGAGCTTCTCACCTGGACTCTGGAAATGCTCTTTTGCATTTCACCACTCTGCCATGCTGAAGGGAAAATTGATTGCTTCTTCTTCTCATCGACATCCCCCTGGACTCCAGGGGTTGCTCTGTGGAGGTTGGCTACCCTGCTGACCAACACTGAAATAGCGCCTCATAAATGTTTTATCCATTGCCTTTTGATTACCCCTGAAGTATCTGACATTAACGACAGGGCCAACAGTTAACTGTGAAGTGGTGTAGTTACTGATCATTATCATTTGTGCATTGGGGCCCGTGCTCTTATCAGTATTGCCATGATGTAACTGAGCGTAGCAATACGCTTGAGTCCCACTTGCTGCAGTTTATAAAATGTGTTTGGATTTCCATTCTGGTTACATAACAACATAGTTTTTTTTTTGTTTGTTTTTTTTAAAGTGTATTCATCCTGTATTCATTCAAGAGAAAAATCTGTGAAACATTGACATTTACACTCTCTGCATGACCAACAAAATTGAGTTAACAAATGAATGCTGGCCAGGTTAATATTGACTATCACACATGAGACATGGCATGGATTTGCAACCACCCGAGCTGAGGAAAAGTGTATCAGTGAGGAGGAACTGCTACGTGGCAGGCGGCACATTTACGCGGAAAAGCCGCGCTTACAGTTCTCCCGTCATCTCCATCTCTCCGGTCTGTCCTGGCTGATTCCCGCTGAGTGACGGCACTGAAATTTTAATGGCCGAGACATTTGAAGTGAGGACAACAAACGGACTGAGCGATGAGGCCCCCCTCACGAGTGCTGCTGCAGCCCAACGGGACTCCTGGGCCCCGTTAAAAAAAACCTGAGCAAGTACAACTTTCCCCTGATTTAGTCCATTTTCCAGCAAAGGTTTCTTTTTTCCTCAGTTTTCTTGTCTTTTCTTCCCCCCTCTTTCCTCCAATCAAGTTGGTGAGAACATCTTGTGTCCATTTAAGTGCGCCATGTGAAAATATTCCGGGGCTTGGAATGACTTCGTCGAGCTGTTTGTTGTCTGTTCTTTTAGCCGTTGAGGTTCAGCAGAATAGTACTCTGTGCCTGATGCTGTGGTGGGGGAGACAGGCACAGCGTTTCTTCAACTTTAACCTAGACAAGCTTTGGTCTTGCCATGCCCCATCAAGGCAACTGCAGAATGGACACAGCCATAATTTCAAGATCACCAGGGCAATCAATTCCGGGCACTGTGGTGGACTGAAATGACAGGTTTTGACATAGGCGTAATTTGCGGGGGGGTTAGGGGGGTTATGACCCCCGCAAAAATCAGATCCAGCTAATATAACCCCCCCAATATCAAATCAAAAAATAATAATAAAAAATTATTATCAAATTATAAAATATTCTGAATGAACAACTTTAGTTTCTTTTCTTTATTCATTTCATTTTCCAGCAAGATAGTATCATTTTTTTTAAATATTCTGAAATGTACCCCCCTGCCCACCGACTACTTGGTATTACCCAACCTGCGTTCTCTAACGAAAGTTTGTTTACTATTTTGCGCAGTCGCTGGGATGAATGGTTGGAGAAAGCCCTCAACTCAGGTGGGAAGATTAAAAAGACGTTGAAAGGCAGCCAGACAGCATTTTTTCATTGTTGGTTGACACCAACCAAAAATAGGAAAAATCCTGACCAAATGGAGGTATACCCCTATTCTATTGCTAAGTTAGCTGTTAAATTAGCTGATGATTTGTTGACTGGAGTTGGCTGGCTAGCCCTATGAGCCCGACGGACGCAAAGTGCGTCAAAAACACACCCATTTTTCTCTGTTACATTGCTCCGGGATAATTAGTCACAGCGAGATGAGACCTATATTGCACGAAAGAGCAGAACCGGGGCTTTCCAACGAGACTAGACACTTGTCTGTACGATCAAGTATGAGACTAAAATAAAATCATGAAGTTAAATCAAAGTATATCATATTTGCAGTCTTTGCTCTGCATTCACCCAGGCATCCAGTACTCTCGCTTGAATTACACGTGAACCCGCCATCGGAAAGATATGGCACGTATGTCAGATGAAAGAGGAGAGCTAGAGCTATCCACAGATACCAAATAGAACCTTCTAGGCCATGAAACAGACGAAGTGACAGCAAAATCATAACTTCATTTAGCTCCACTTACCCCATGTTTTTGTGTGGCATAATAGCCTATGTTCATAATCCAATGTTATCATGTGTTTCAGTTTCTCTATGGCAAGTCACGTTCATAATACGGTTTTGAGATCCTAACAAACTCCTGTATGGTATCTAATTCAAGACTCATATTGCATCCAAATTTGTTCAGATCAGCAAATATGCAGCACAAAAAGTGTCAAAAAGTAATTTCTCATCACTAAATAAAAATTGCCATTTATTTCTGGAAGGCACACACCACGTATTTCTGTAAATTGCTCAGCCCCAAAGTAGGCTATACCCAATATGGTTCTTATTGCAAGACAGGCCTACACAACCATGCAAGTCATGTCGAGCTGTCAGCTTGCTGTGGTGAGATACATGTCAAAATGTAAGAATGTGTATAGTATGCTTTTTAAATTTGTATTATTTAAAAATCTAAATCAAATCAATGCAAGTATTAATACATGTATAGATCTGGGTAGCCTAGACTGTGCTGAAAAAAAAAAACCAATATGTAGCATGTGTGAATGGCACTTACAATGACCAGGATAAATGCTTCTAACTGAAAATGCCCTTAAAACAGCTTAGGGCTCATAGGGCTAGTGCAGGCGCGCACTTTATACACACAAGACGGTCCATGTGAGCACACTGAATTTAACTACTGTGTCATTATGGCACAAACAGTCAAGTGAACAGCTTAGCCTAGCCTAAATCATCATGATGTATTTCTAATAAAGGAACAGCAAATTAGCATGTTACCTTTTGCACAAGAAAATTATTAAATAAATAAATAAATTGATAAATATGCCGCAAGTTTAACCCCCCCAATGGTAGACCCAAAGTTACGCCCTTGGGTTTTGAGCTCAAATGACAATTCAGCAGGCGGCAATCAAGGTGCTAAGAATGGCTCAAAATTGTGTTTGGAGTGAGATGCGTTGCTAGGTACCAAGCTTTATGCAGCCCTTGTGGGTGTTTTTGCATTCAGTGGGACATGCATGAATAAGCGCTAATTTTGGAATAAAATGATACAGTATTGCTACTAGGCACATGAACTTAGAATGGGGACATATACATGAAGTTGGAGTGAACATTAAAACACCTACTTTTCAGATGGGAGGGATCTGACAACTGCTGACTCAGAGAGATAACATTTCTGAGGTCTGAGACTTTGGAAATGGAAATCTGAAAATGGTCGCACAGATATTACTGGCATACCACAGTGAAAATGTCTGTAGCCTTTTTTCCAACACAACATAAATCTAAGGGAAAAAAGTGTTTTGCCCCTGTGCTTTATCTAGACCGGCTGTGACATTCTTCACTGTTTCAGAGATTGTTTTGACAGACAAATGTGACACATCCTACTGTTTGAGATTTGGAGTGATGATGTCAACCGATCCTTCATACTTTGGTCCAGTAAATAGAGCGTAGTGTATTAAACAGCCTTAACCAAAGCATTGACCAGACTCTGAGGTGATTCATGAACTCAAATCCTCTGTGCAAATCATAAATGGTTTGCATAAATACTACTGCAGGGGCAAGACTGACATCTGCTGTCCATTGCAAGACACATAGGCCTAGTCTACTGGCAGCATTAGGTTGCCCTCCACTGGTATCAGAGAGAAGAGCACTCCAAACCCAATCAGTGTCCATGTCTATTAGGCCTATTACAACAGCAGCAACAACAACATTACAATACAAAATGTTTCGAGAAAATGTTTGAAATCCTCACAACCTTTTTTGTATGATCATTCAACAAGGTTAAGTTGAATACGTCATGTGTAGTTTTCATGCAAAAAAGGAATAGCACACATTGTTCATTGGTTAAAATGATTTATATTGATCTGATTTTTCCATTGAAGATCTCCTAACCCCCCTGAAGCAATATAATTTATATGAGTATTATTATAAATGCACTCATATTTATTGTAAAATGTGTCTTATAGTTGCCCTTGTCTGTATTTCATATTTAAGCACAGAATCGTTTTTGACCAGTTTCCCATAGTTTGCCTAGACTAGCCTTAAACAATAAACCTTTTTGAATGTCATTTCATTTAGTCTAGGACTAGGCTTTATTTATTCCTGAGAAACAGGCCCATCAACTTTAGCTGATCAAGTTTTTACACGCCCTGTCTGTCTCATCAGAAGCCCTCAGGCCAGTGATGCAACTCGTTTCCAGGGCTGCGTTTCCCAGCACATCTCTTTATTGATCATGACCAATCAGACTCAACACACCAGGATTTGGTATGGCAGCTGCCTTCTTAGGTTGACATATCTCTCTGACTACAGTATATACAGTACTATTTGATCTCCTCGGTGTCGGAGTCACGACATGCACATGCATAGAACCATTCTATCGTGTTGCACAGGGAGATGCAGTGGAGTGCCCAAGGAGCAAGACTAGCAGTAGCATAGAAAAGTTAAGGGGTTGATTTGATTACTGGCTGCCACCACTGTGTCCTTGATCAAGGCACTTAACTCTGTGGTGCTCCAGGCAGACTGGATATCTCTAAGTTTCCCTGGATAAGTATCAGCCAAATCCATGAATAAATAAGTTGTGTAAGATGGTCGATGGACATCGGCGAACTGTTTTAAAAAAAAATGAAAACAGTTCAGATACAAAAGGTTGTTTAAACCCCAGGGACCTGTGTGTGTTTTGTGACGCAGTGAGTACGGAGAACACGGCGGAGAACCGGAAAGTTGCCGGTTGGATATTAAGTTTAACGCATGGTCTGTTATGGAACTACATTCCTCCAGTTGGCCAAGTTTGCAGTATTTTTCCATACATTTTGTAAAAAAATGTGGGTCTCTATTGAGCTGAGAAATCTGCATTCATGGCAAGGGATTTTATTTAATGTGGAAATAATGTAGTTTTAAACTAAAATGGTTAAAACTGGTATACCGTATTTTCCGGAGTATAAGTCGCACCGGAGTATAAGTCGCACCAATAAAAAAATGGCTCATGAAGAGGAAAATGTCATATATAAGTCGCACCTGACTATAAGTCGCATTTATTCAGAAATGTATTCACAAAATCCAAGACCACGAACAGACAGAGGCTGTAACTAGACACAGAGGCCAACATTTTAATGTTAATGATCAGAAGGTGTGAATGGCCACCCATCTGTAGCTGTAGACAGCTGTAGACAGTAAGGTTTACTCCTCTTTCATTTTGGAATTATTCAAAAACATGTTAAATTTCATAAATAAGTCGCACCTGACTATAAGTCGCAGGGCCAGCCAAACTATGAAAAAAAGTGTGACTTATAGTCCGGAAAATACGGTAATCATAAACGTAATATAAACAGAGATATACTGCTTATGAAATAAATAACTCTACAGATGCTTCTAGGAAGTTCGTTGAGTGCAGTCCTCATTTTCAGTGATGCTGAGATTACAACAACATAACAACACAATGTATAAAAGACTAATATTTTATTTGTAGAGGGGGAAGGAAGAAAATTATAACAAAATCAAATCAAATACAATGAATTTAAAATGGTACAAATGTATGTAGGAAGGTTTATGATAACATATCTGAATTGACCGCAGGAAAACAGAGAGTTCATTCATCTTATTCATTAAAGATTATTCTAGGAAGTAGGGATACTACCTGAGCTTTCTCAGCTCAGAATGAGGAACTCTGAGCATCAAAGGTCATTGGATCTTGTCTGATAGGGAACTGAATATCCAAACAAGCAATATAACATGGTAACTTCCCTGCACCAGTTTAGATATATGACCAACCCATTTTAGCATAAAGGACACAATGGTCAGTTATAGCCATCACCAGCTAGAAATCAAAGGGCAGAGTGATAGATTGTGTCCAGGGCCTTGAGTGAAGATTTCTAAAGAATCAGATCACATTTCCATAGTCTAACACTGACATAAAAACAGCATTTCCTACTACACATAGGGAGCAACATTATACATTGACATAATAGTTTGTGATCACATTTGAAAATAAGAGTTTGAAGTTGAAGAGCAAACATTTTCTTTAAAGAAATAAAGAAAGAAAAATCTAGTTCATTGGGAGCCATAACTGACAGCTACTGACCCCACCTCCACCTCTGGGAGAATAAACACAACTTACCTGGTGGCAGGTGTGGCAAAGCCTCCAACCACATCCCTATTCTCCTCTACTGTATGTCATATTCATTACACATTCACACATACATTTCTTGAATTTCCCCTTGGGGATCAATAAAGTATCTATATCTATCTATCTATCTATCTATCTATCTATCTATCATATTGTTTCTTTTCCAGGGAGGTGTCTGCTAACAGGCAGTTAAAAACTAGTCAACATTTTAGGTTATTGGACTTCCTCTGTGTAAGAGGAATGATGAGAATGTACAATATTTGCAAAAGGATTGAGCAGAATGTTCTCAGAGACGCACACCTATGAACGCCTTGGGAAACACGTCAAGATTGTTTGCGTAATGTGCACGTCCACATATTCTTTTTAAATGTATGTGTGAAGTTCGTTATCTTTTATTTATTCTATTTATGGTTCCATATTTTTTAATAAAAAAAAAACTATTTTAATAGTGAAATTTAGCTAATGAAACACATAAGAATGCACACAACAACAAAGCTCCAATATTAACATTGCAAATCAATTTACCGACTCTGAACAGTAACACACCATACATCTCTCACCATGTGAATGTGTAAAGGCTTGGACTGAGCACGTGGCAAGCAGGTATGATCGGAATTTGTGCACTATCAGCCTTATCCTCTGGATGGATGGAAACAGTGACACCTTAATCTCCCATCATCCAGCCAGACTAGCGGGTGTCACAGGATGTGTCTTATGCAGACTGTCAACTAGCAGGCAGACTAGTGGTGGCAGTGGGAAAGTCTAGCAAAGTTCATCGAGGACACACATACTTTGCCATCCGTGGTCGCCTACCTGGTCGCACCTCCTAATTTGATTAGATGTTTTATTTTTTATTTATGTTTCATCGATGTCAATTTCTCAATATCAATACTATACGATCAGAAAATACATTATTGGGTGCCCAGCTACGATTATGAAGAATAAAATGAGGAATGTCACTGTGAGTACTCAGCTGGGCTTGGACAGCTCAAAGATATTTCTTGTAAATGTCGCAATGTCTTGCAGTATTACCTAAGAGACGTGATGACAGAATTGAAAGTAAAACATGACTACAAGGGGAGGGCTGAAACTACCTGGAAAGGGCTGAACCCTGCACACCTTGAGAGTTGAGACATCAAGGTTTGCTTCAAACATATGACTTGTGTGTGTGTAATTTTGCACATCAGTTCTTGCTTGATCCTTGGGAGCCAGGCAAAGCTTTTGTCAGCTCTTTTGCTTTGATTGATTGACTGTGCAGTGATTTTCCGCAGTGAAATTCTATCTTTTTACCATCATCTGAAGCACATCATGAGTTTTGGTGAGAAAGCCAGAGGAAGCATCAAAGTCTGCAACAGGGCTGTGGTGGTGTCTGTTAAAAACTTTCATCGTGGAGTTGAGTTGGAAAGGCGGTGTGGAGTCAGTATGGACAACCTGCGGCTTGAAAGATGCCTGACCAAGTTTGGTTTCACCGTGGAGAAGCATGAAGACCTGACTGCACAAGAGATCTACAAACTATTTAAAACAGGTGTGTTGTGTGCTGTTGAATGTTAAATGGGTATTCATGGCATTTAGTTGTGTTTAGTATTTGGCTATGTAAAAAAACGGATGTCAAGGTAGGTTTGAATTACACACTGTAAAGCAAAAAATCAAAGTGAATTCTCTCCACAGAGAGCAAAAAGACTGTTGGCAACTGCTTCATTGGCATCATTTCAACACATGGAGAGGAAGGGGTGATCTTTGGGGCAGATGGCAATCGCGTGACACTCTCTCGGATCTTTGGGTTTTTTGATAACCCCACCATGGTTAATAAGACAAAGCTTTTTCTTGTGCAGGTAAGATGCCACTACACTAATGAATGAGTTAAAAAATATTACCTCTGCAGTGACAGCACACTCCAGTAAATACGTGACAAAATCAACATCTGCTTGGATAACCCAGAGATGAGATGAACGCACTCTAAGAAGGGCCAGTCTCCTCCCAGACTTACATGTTTGAATCTAATTTATCCATTTTTTTGTAGGCTTGTCGAGGCGACATGTTAGACAGTGGAGTTGAAATAGAGACAGACTCAGTCTCTGTTTCAGATGAAGATGATAATCTCTCAGACTACCTCTCCATTCCTATCAACACAGCTGTCATGTATGCAACAGCTCCAGGTAATTAAATCTTTCTGTCTCAGTCACTGGATTTGTATGTCAAACAAAAGCTCAACAACTACAGATTTTCATTTAATATTCTCAAGTTTTATTTCATACATCCAGTTTTCGATAATGTTCATATTGGTCTGCAGGTTACAGCGCCTTTAAGAAACCATCAGGCTCAGTCTTCATCCAGACTCTCTGTGACCTTCTGGAAGAGGACGGAGGTCGTGACCTGGAGATAACTCGCCTCATGACTCGCCTAAACTACCAGGTCGCCTACCACTTCCAGGCAAGTGGAGGGGGCCTGAAAGGCAAGAAGGCGATGCCATGCTTTGCCACGCGCCTCACCGAAGAGGTGTGGCCCTTCAGAGACTCGGAGAGGAGCACTGAGGAGCCGAGTGGAAAACTTGCAACCACAACAGCACGGGTGGAGGGATCTCGCAAACCACGCAAGCGCTCCATCAGCTAAAGGAACACGCTGATAATACTTTGATTGATTTGGGTTGCATTTTCAATGTCTTCTTTTCAGCTCTTTCCAGGGACCTTTATGCGCTTCGATGTCAGTAGAGAAGGTTCTCTGTACCGTATAGACATACTGTAGCTGCACACACATGCAACTTCATGTTTCACAACTTCTTTTGTTTGATTTATATTCAGAACATTTTCTGTATGCATTATGTATTTATATCTGTATGTTTTTTTGTATATTTGGAGTCAACACCAAATTCTCCATTTTATGGAGAAATCAATTGACAATATCATATTTTTACAGTATGTTTTGTTTTACATAATTTTGTATATAGTTGTACATACTTTTGGAACATATATTTGTGTTGGCCATTAGTCATTAGTGGAGTAAATGGGGCTCTCACCAAACTGAAAAGCTGAAAGTCAGAGTGTGAGGGGGTAGCCTCAGCTTCGTCTTCGATGAGTAAAGGTTTTCAAGAGTGGGGAGTCAGGAGTTTCCAGCTCACTGTCAGCCTCATCCTCTGACCAGGAAGGAAGTTAGAAGATGAGGTCTTGGACTTTCCCTTCAGAGCCAGTGAATAACTAAAGCACCCTGTGTGGTCTGTAGAGCTTATGACACCTTGTACTCACCTTTGGTGGCATCTCTGGCTAAGCAATGGATTCCACTCCAGGGTAATTAAATCAAATCAGGCAATCCATGGCCTAAGAAATGAACCATTAATTACAACATAAATTAAAGACATGATTCTGAGGCAACCACTCACATCTGTAGCCTGAGCATACAAACCAATAGGTATCATATCAATCAATTAATGATGGTACACCAACAGTGGAAATTATGTGACTTATAGGTTTCTGCTATGTCTGTTCATACCATGGAATCCTGATTAAACCTAGGTTAAGTTTTAAATATACATGAACAAGTTTTAAATGTTCCATGTCTATTGATAAACCGTCAATAAACAAATAAATAATAAACAACATGCACAAGTTTTGTTTCTTGGGGGGAATCATTGAAAGTAAGCGTATATTTATATTTGTGCATAATTGTGTGTAAAAACACACAGATATTCAGCAAAAAATATTAACTGTAATAACTACTGAAAATGTATGTCATGTAGCCTATGTATAGTATTTGAATGTGTTTCCAAGTATGTGAAGATCAATGCAAACAATGTCAGTGTGGATCCTCTTAGGTCAGTGTGGTTTCAGTGTCAGTTTTTGTTTATCGTCAATGTCCGCATACCTAATATGCAGGTGATGAAAAATATAAAAATGTGCAGACAGCTAGATCATAAAGGGAGTGACTGTGACTAGCTAATAACCTGTTGTGGGTATTGAACTATTCAAATTATTACCTGCTATCACCTTAAGGCAGAGACTGAGGTAAACAGTGTCTTGTGTGTGGTTTTGCACATCAGTCCTGGTGGTGAAGTTACATTTCATGTAAGTTTTGTTTGCTCATGGTGTTATTTACCATATTAGTCAAATCTAAACTTCAACCAGTGTCTTTAGCTCAATATGAACAAAGTCAGGAGAACTGAGGGAGACTGCAACAGAGCGCCGCTGGTGTCTGTTAAAGACTTTGACCCTGGAGTAGATTTGACCAGGCGGCCAAGGTCACTTGGTCTTTGGTCCTTTGGACAGGGGTGAACTGACAACAAAAAGCAGCCCAGGAAATAGGGTATATAGCCTATTGTTATTATGATCATCATTCTCTAAGAGCTTTCCTCTCCATTTTTGTGCTCCCAGAAAATAAAAAAATCACAAAGGTCTACTAAGTCTTCTTCAGATACAGTCTATCTGACATCAAATATTAAGTTATGAGGTATCCATTAAATTCAGAATGAATATTCCATTAGGCAAATAGCCCATGATGTATGATGTAACATAGTAGGCCTACTTGCAATTCATATCTTGTAATTCATCAAATCTGAGCCCACCTATTCTGATGCATTGTTGTATTGTGCCGTTAAAGTACAAAGTACACTTTTCTAGATGGAACAGCACTCCGCTTCGCGTCGGGCCGTTTTACCATCTAGAACGTACATTAACTTTGCATAATCGAACGGCGTGTCGTCCATTATCCCTTACTGATATAACGAGAGAATTTGACATGCAGGCAGTTGATTATGGAAAAAAAGAGGACACTTTCCAATCATTGTATGCTCATATTGGTCTGCAGGTTACAGTGCATTTAGGAAACAATCAGGCTCAGTCTTCATCCTGACTCTTTGCGACCTTCTGGAGAAGGACGACGGGGGTCGTGACCTGGAGATAACTCGTCTCATGACGCGGCTGAATTACCAAGTCGCCTACCACTTCCAGGCAAAAACAGGGTACCTGAAAGGAAAGAAAGAGATGCCATGTTTTGCAACTCGCCTCACCAAAGAGGTTTACCCCTTCAGAAGCTGAAACACACTGGTATAGTGGAACACTGAAAAAATGGCAACCACGCCACTAGTGGAGGAATCTCTCTTGATACACACGTGTAAGGGTCTACAATTCCTGGGCTGATAATCCTTTCAAACATACAGCGCCCTCCACAATTATTGGCACCCCTGGTTAAGATGTGTTCTTTAGCTTCTGATAAATTAATTTTTTTTCCAAATAATATAGGACCACAATGAAAAAAAGCGTAAAATCCAACCTTTAATACAAGTGCATTTATTTAGAAGGAAAAAAATCCCACATCAAGAAATTATTATTTTACATCAAAACATGTGTGCCACAATTATTGGCACCCCTGATGTAAATGCTTTGTACAACCCCCTTTTGCTAATAAAATAGCACCTAATCTTGTCTTATAAAGTTTCACAAGATTAGAGAAAACAGAAAGAGGGATCTTCGACCATTCCTCTTTGCACAAAATCTCCAAATCATCCAACGACCTGGGTTCTCTCCTCTGCACTCTCCTCTTCAACTCACCCCACAGGTTTTCATTGGGGTTGAGGTCTGGGAACTGAGATGGCCATGGTAGGAGCTTGATACAGTGTCTGGTGAACCATTTCTGTGTAGACTTGGCCATATGTTTAGGGTCATTATCTTGCTGAAAGACCCAGTGACGATCCATCTTCAGCTTTCGGGCAGAGGCCACCATATTTTGATTTAAAATGTCCTGGTATTTCAAAGCATTCATGATGCCATGCACCCTTACAAGGTTCCCAGGCCCTTTGGAAGAGAAACAGGCCCACAGCATCACCGATCCTCCCCCATACTTCACAGTGGGCATGAGGTGCTGTTCTGCATACTCATCTTTTTGTTACACCAGACCCACTTAGAGTGTTTGTTGCCAAAAAGCTCTAACTTTGTCTCATCTGACCAAAGCACACGGTCCCAGTTTAAGGCCCAGTACTGCTCCAGACGTTTGTGCTTATGATTTTGAGTGAGAAAGGTTGTTTTCCCTGCATGCCTCCCAAACAACTTGTTGGCATGTAGATAGTGCCTGATGGTTGTTTTGGAGACTTTGTGACCCCAAGATGCAACCATTTGATGCAATTCTGTAACAGTGAGTTTTGGAGATTTTTTTTATTTCTCTTACCATCCTCCTCACTGTGCGTGGTGGCAAAATAAACTTGCGTCCTCTTCCAGGCTTGTTTACCACTGTTCCAGTTGTTTTAAACTTCTTAACGATTCCTCTGACCATAGATATGGGCAGGTGTGCGAGTGGCTATTTTCTTATAACCATTGCCTTACTTGTGAAGGTCGACACACATCTGCCTTACTTGAACAGTGTGTTCCTTTGTCTTTCCCATGTTGAAGAGAAATGGCCTCTGTGTCACGTCATATTGATCTTAACAGGATGTTAAGAATTACTAATTAAATGTTCCTACATACTCTGATTGACTTTGTAAACTACTGTAGAAATGACAGAAATGACAGAAATACTTTAATTACATTTATTTCCTAGGAATTGTTAGGGGTGCCAATAATTGTGGAACAGGTGATTTTATGAAGAATAATTATTTCTTAATGTGGGATTTTTTTCCTTCTAAATAAATGCACTTGTATTAAAGGTTGGATTTTACGCTTTTTTTCATTGTGGTCCTATATCATTTTGAAAAAAAAATGAATTTATTAGAAGCTAAAGAACACATCTTAACCAGGGGTGCCAATAATTGTGGAGGGCGCTGTAGGTGGTCAGCTGCTGATCACCAGTTGTTGATCAGTTACTCTGCCTCGTGAAGGTGTGGGCCTATTCGCCTTATTCACGAGGCGGCCATTGTAAACCAAAACGAGGCTACAGGGTACACAAACCATAGCTATGATTGTTCTATGCATTAACCAGTAGGTGGCATGTACTTTCCTATGTCGCTATCATCTCTCTTGTCAGCACTATTAGTCTGTCTCTCTAACTTGGTGCATTTTTGCCAGAGAAGTTAACTTTGATGTAATCAAATATATATTGTCATGTACTGATTCATTCACTTTGATGGTCTCACTCGAACAATGGTCTCAGTCTCAGTCTCAGTATAGTTTATCGTTGGTGGTTAGATTAGATTAGATTCCCTTAATGGTAGAGGCAAAAATGTATCAGCTTTATTTGGTTCACCTATTACAGTCAGCGTCGGCGTCTTGGGCACTTAATATTGAACAATGATGTTGAACACAAAATAAAACATGAATAACAGGGACTGACACGTGAGTCTACTCCTGTTGGTTGTGTGTGCAATCTGCGTAAATGAGTGAAAATCTTGACCAGTAGCCCTACATTGTTGAAGAAATGACCGAATCCAGTGCTAATGACTAACTCAACCTGTGGAATAACAGCTTCAGCTCTTCTGAGGGCTTTCCACAAGGTTTGGGAGTGTGTTTATGAGAATTTTTGTGAGGTAAACACGGCCACTGATGTTGGATGAGGAGACTGGCTCTCAGTCTCTGCTCTAGTTCATCCCAAAGGTGTTCTATTGGACCCTGTAGATGTGGACAGGAAGCAGGAGAGATAGATGTACAGGTTTCCAGCCTGAGCCTGAATGTGGTAAAAACAAGTAGGCATACAAATATGTTTTGCTCTCCAAGTGGACTCCCCTCATGTCTGGAGTAGGGTGATTTAGAGAAAGCATGACTAGAACAACATTCCGATGCATTACACTACAATTGGTAGAACACTTTGAATTTTGTTTGGTGCGAAGGCTACAAAACAACATCTCTTTGACACCTTAGAATGATGTATGTAAAAAATGTCTCATCTTACCCTGTTCTCCCCTATGAGAATGCAAACTCTTTACAGCATCACCATGGCTTGACTGATTGGCTTACTCGCACGGCTACCTCTGACCGTAAAGCATGAGATATTAGCAAGGACTGAATGGTTAACAAGTTTTATGATGCTATATGATGTGTGACAGAATTACCTAACAGGCAGGTGATTACTGTAAAATGCTCAGACAGGAAGAAGACCTTAAAGGGAGTGACTGTGACTAACTGATAATCAGCGAAGGGTAGGCCTACTGTTTGCTTCGGATCCACACCTGCTATGTACACCTTAAGGCAAAGACCGAGGCAAACTTAAATGTCTTGTGTGTGCTTTTGCACGTCAGTTCTTGTTCTTGTCCTATGACGCTAGGACAGCTTGCTCTGCTCTCGGGTGCTCAGTTTCCATAGAAAAATCTCAACTTCAACCAGTGTTTTGAGCTCAACATGACGTTTTGGAACAAAGCAAGGGAAAGTGATGGGATCTGCAACAGAGCTGTGGTTGTGTCTGTTAAAGACTTTGACCCTGGAGTGGAATTGACCAGGCGGCCAGGGGTTGGTCGTGATGCCCAGCGGCTCCATAGAGTGCTCAGCCGACTTGGCTTTAAAGTGGACATTCACAGTGACCTGACAGCAGAGGAGATCTACACTTTATTTAACACAGGTATGTTCTATACTGAATTGGGGCTATGTTTAAGTCAAATTGGAATTTGCTCATAGTAATTTCCTGTGTATTAGCCACATTGTGTATAAGCCGCAAGACAGTGTTTTATGCAAGTTAAAAGAAACCAAACTATGTTAAAAACATATTAACTTCCCCTAGTATTAACCTCATAGCTGGAGAAATTTAGCAAAATCAATGTATAGACCACGGCTAATAGTTGGGAGATAACGGTAACTGTAATTTCAGCTCTGAATTTCAGTGAGGGACTTTCAGCAAAAATTGGTTGTTAGTTTGATGGTCTGTGAGGTTGCAGATTTTATTTTTGAAGGCCAGTTATTTCATGGTTCCAGGATACTTTGCATTCTGATAAAGTTCCCTTGACCTTTGAAATTAAAAGCCCCACATCATCACATAACCTACCCTTGCGATGGTCTACTTTACATAAGATCATCTCTCAATGCAAATCAAACAAGGTATTAGGCAAGGTATTAACTGAAATAAATCCATGCCAAACTATAGGTATGGTGAAAGGTATGTGATGATGTGGGGCTATTATTATTCCTCTTTTTAGTCAACTTTATGTGTATGTACAAGGTATGCAAACTTCTGAGCACAACTGTAACTGTGGCGATGTGAAAGTGAAACATAATTGCTGCAAGCTATAAAAGGACTTTAACCTGAAGGGCTAAGACAAAACAACACTGTGAATATGACCTGCGGAGATAAGCTAATGGCACCTGAAGGGCAGCTGCACCACACCAAACTGCTTGTCAGAGTCACTTCAAGCCACATTGGTATCTGTCCCTGCACCACATCAACACTGAGAGAATCAACTTCTTCAACCTTGATAAGCTTGTCCGATAAAATAAAGACAAATGTCAGCACGTTCAGCAATTTGACTAAAGAAATCATAATGTTAAAGATATAACAACAAATGTATTGTTGTTGTACAAAATAATGTCCAACAATGTAGTCATTTTACCTTAAAAGAACAGCTTCAAACTTTGATGCTACATTGACTTACATGTGGAGACTTGAGACTAACATTCCACGCCAGGAATGCCTGGTATTGCACTACATAGTGTTATGGCGAAAGCACAATATTTTTTCTTGGTTTAAGAGGAATTTGGTACCTGGAAAAAATCATACATTATGTTGAGCACATATGTAAAATAAAAGCAGATGCTCAATATAACTTTTGATGATTTATAATTCCCTACAGAGAGCAAAAAGACTGTTGACAACTGCTTCATTGGCATTATTTCAACGCATGGAGAAGAAGGAGTGGTCTTTGGGGCAGATGGCAATGGCGTGAGACTCTCTCGGATCTTTGGGTTTTTTGATAGCCCCATCATGGTTGATAAGACAAAGCTCTTCCTTGTGCAGGTAAAATGTCACTTCACTAATCAAACAGTTCAAGAGCATTCCCTGTGCCAGTGACAGCATGCTCCAATAAAAGCATGCTTCAATAAATATGTGACAGTGAGACAGTATGACATCTTAAAAACATTTGGATAGGCATAAAATAAATGTAGACTAAGAGGTAGCAAATCTTCTCTGAGTATGTTCTATGTTTGAATCTGATTGGTCCTGTCTTTGTAGGCTTGTCGAGGCCATGAGTTAGACAGTGGAGTTGAAACGGACGCAGTCTCCATATCAGATGAAGATGATAATCTCTCAGACTACCTCTCCATTCCTATCAACACAGCTGTCATGTACGCAACAGCTCCAGGTAACTTGGTCTTTTGGTCAGCGACTGTTAAAGAGACATGCTCTGTCTGGGGAAAGTATATAACCACCACAGCATGTCTGAACAGGCGGCAACCATACCTTACATATTGTCTTCATTTGGCCTGCAGGATACAGTGCCTTCATGCACCCATTGGGCTCAGTCTTCATCCAGACCTTCTGCAACCTTCTGGAAGAGGACGGAGGTCATGACCTGGAGATAACTCGTCTCATGACACGACTCAATTACCAGGTCGCTTACCACTTCCAGGCGAGGGGGAAGACGCTGGCGGGCAAGAAAGAGATGCCATGTTTTGCAACGCGACTCACCAAAGAGGAGTACCCCTTCAGAGACTCCCAGAGGAGTGCCGAGGAGCTGAGTGGAAAGCTTGCCACCACAACATTGGTGGAGGACTCTAGTAAGGCACGCAAGCGCTCCATCAGCTAAAAGAACAAGCTGACAAGAGCACCTGATTCGTGGCTGTAAATACCTCTGTCATCATGTGTAAAGTTGTATTTCCTCGCCATGGGTCTTCTCATTGTAAATTCTTTAGACCTCCACACAGACACATCTTGCAGAAGGTTTATATCCTTGCATGCACACACGTACAACTCCCTGTTCACAACAGGTTGCTAGACATTTGTTTGATTTGGCTACTGTGAACTGAATGTGAATTAAATGTGAATTGAATATGAATATGAATGTACACAGATTTTTCTTTTCTATGTAAATTATTGTTATGTTTACTTACAGTATAACATAAATGCAGATGTTTTTACTGATGTCTGTGGTTTGCTGATGTACATTAAATATAACATTGTATAATTGTTAGTGTTCTTTTTTCACTGCAATAAACCTGCATCATATCAGGGGTCACAGGTTAACCTCACAGGTTTTATGAAAACACAACTGAAAATGAAATACATGCTATAATTATTTCTGACTCAGACACTGTCTCATGACTCAATCTGTGCGACAAGTCAGCCACACCTACATAGGTTACGTGCCTGAGGTCGGAATGGGAACAGGACATGGCGTGCTTTTTCTCTTGTATATTTCTGCTCAGAAGTGAATTCTAGCGTACTGACTAACAGTGACAGTGCCGTGCAAGTATCTTGTTTACTTTTCATGCATCATGCATCAAGGAAATGTACTTAACTGTTTGTAAAGACATTCAGCCAGACATATAAGGAATCAATAAAATAAATACAAAAGAAACCATTGGTGCAAGGGGGCATAATAAGAATTTCAAGTAGGCTATTTGCTTCCAATACTTAGACTGGGTGAACCCTGCTGAACTTCCGGCGAACAGATCTTAGTGTGATAACCAGACTATTCAATACTTTGATTAAAACAAAATGCATGCAATTTAAATCCATATAGGAAAATAGTGTTTATAAAGCATGGAAGTTAATACCTCATTCACCCATATACAAACACTCCAATGATGGATCCATTCAAACCCTCAATTCAATTACAGAGAACTGATTTGAGCAAATGAGCCCTTGTGCACCATTCAAACCAAATTCAGAACACCTTGGCGAAATAATTGATGGAGATCTAGTTTCGGTGATTACATTAAAACCATAACTGATTCAGCATTTTGGCACCTCAGAAACATATCTGAGATCAGTGATTGAGTGTGTAAACAGGATTTAGAGACTCATCCAAGCAATCCTGCAAGATTGACTGTAACAATGGTCTCCTCACTGGCTTCCCCAATTTTTTTTTTTAATTGACAAAATTATTCATATCTTTTTAAATAGTCAATGGAAACATTTTTATTTACCATCACAGTTCTAAAAATGGCTCATACCAAGTCTCCACAATGATATAGACACCTTTTTAGCAGCAATCCGGATTTTGAGGCAGGAAAGATTTCTTGTCATTACTCTGGCCTTGTGTTCACTTTTTTATGGATTGAGGTCTGTATCAGTAATCAGTATTTGCCAGGTGTGTGAATAATTGTTTTTCCTGACTGCATTTAGAATTGAATTCAAAGTCCTAGTCTATAAGACCCAACAGCCTGGGCCTCAAAAATACTATACACGTTTGCACAATATAAACTTCAAGTCTCATACAACAGTGTGCCGACCACTAATGGAACGAGCTCCTGAAGCTATGCTTCATAGCTTGTTTTAAAAATAATTTGATTCATCTGTTGACTTATGGTATGGGAGTTTTTAAAAAAAAAATGTTTTCATATGCCAACTTCATTTAAATATATTTTTGGTATGTTATGTTAATACTGTATTTTGTCCACTCTATAGAGTGGACAAAATACAGTCGTCACTGATTCATCTGGTTTCATATGCATAAATGTAAAGCACTTTGAATGACCATTGTGCATAACATGCTATATACATACATTTCACTTGAACTTACACAGTATAGATAGAGGCATGAGATATATACAAAAGTGTGGAGTTTGGAGGTAAAGAAAGCGATCGGGAGGGTAAAGACTGAGCTAAAGGCTACACTGAACCTTGCATTATACTTAAACTGGGATCATTTCTGAATCGGGATTTAAGTTTTCAAAGTGACCTAAGGACTGAATTCTGTGCTCGAGGCAAAGTGTTGTGTACCACTGGCTCTTTTAAGAAAATGTTATCCAGGCATGCCAGCATTTATTTTTTTATTCATGTTTACACCGGTTGAAAGCAATACAAATCATTATGAACCTACTGTAGAGCACTGAATGCAAACTGAATTATTTTATCCTTGGACCAACTGGAATTTTAAAACTTACATAACATAAAAAATAAAAGGCACTTGAGACGAAGATAACTTTACATTGCTCCTGGAAAGGCTCTCAGGAAACTCTCAGGAAAATGTATTTAGGATAAAGTGTATCCATATAGCTACAAGCTGCTTGCTTGTCCATGGTCTAAGAAGGCAAACTCAGTTAAGTCTACAATGTGGCTCACAGCCTAAACCAGATTAAAAAAAAAAAGAGTTCTGTTTGTTTATAACAGAAACCAAGGCCAAATAGTCAAACCCCAGTTATGCCTTAAAATAATGTAAAGACTGGAGTTTAATGAAGCTAATAAATAGTATGCAAAATCCATAGAGAAAGAGGATTCTCCTTTCTTGTTCAAACAAGAAAATTACAGCCCGTAGCAGCAATAGCCACTCCTTCTCCTATATTCCAATTCCAACACAATCTCCATAAGTTAGCCAGCCATAGCCTTCAGAGAATGCATAAATTACTTGTAATTGTTTTTGTAAACATTCTCACAAAATTGTGTTCAAATGGCAGCTTTGGTACACAAAGAAACACCACAGCTTTGTTTATTTTTGCTCCGGTCAAGTCCACCGGTCCCGTTGTGCGTGCTTGTGGGGCCGGTTCCGATCCCGATCCCGATCCCGATCTCGATCCCTTGGTTTCCGTTGGTGTCCCTGTGGCTGGTGCTGGGCACCTGGGGGTCCTTCCTGTGCTCCGCCAAGCCTGTAGCGTGGTAGCACTGGGTAGGGAGGAGTGTAGGAGGGTCCCCTCCTGTCCCAGTCAGAGGGATGATGCCTGTGGGGCAGCCTCATGAACGGAGGAGGGTCAGGGTAGAGACCAGGTCCGGGGTAGAACCCAGGAGGAGGGGGCAGGAGGCCTGGACCACCATTAAACCCCTGGTTCCTCCCCCAGTCATGAGGATGTCTGGGCAAGGGCAGAAGGTACAGAAGACAAATTATACAAATACAAAGTGCTTCCAAGACAGAATCTTGCTATCACCATACTAAGCTCAATCTTTTAAGACTGAACATTAGTATGGGAAGTCTGCGCTTTATTTCTACTGCACAAGAGGCGTGATCAATGGGCATTGTTCAAATGACTTTGTACGCTTGGATAGTTCTTCAACCAATCAGAACAACGATAGTTTGTGATTGGACCCAAAGGTTGTGGACAGGAAGCAGGGAAGATAGATGTGCAGATTTCCAGCCTGAGCTGCCGGGCGAAATCCAAATTCACCGGGAGGTCAGGCAGGGTTCACTCAGCCTAACTGCATTCCTCTCCCATTTTGCAGTTGCACAAATTTCCTTTCTTGCGTAGTTTTACTATGAAACCCAGTTCTTCAAGATTTTTTTCTGTCAAGCATATTGTTTTGAACAGATCGTAAAAGGTGTCAGTTACTGTTTCAGGGCTCATCTTCAAGGCCTCTGGTGGTATGCTGTGAAGCTTTCCCACTGTAAATTTTCTTTAATCTCATCTCGATTTAAGAATGATTTAGCCACATTTTGCCGTAGCTGACACAATCTCAGTGTTGTGCCCGAACACGAAAGGCCGGGATAGATGCCGAAGAAGGAATGAGTCTCGTATTGTGACATAACCAACTATCATCTGCATAGGCGATTAATGTACTTGTATTTTGTGACTGTGCCTATGTTATGGTCTTTTCCTTCAGTTCTGTTTGCTAAATCAAGAATATCTTCGTAAAGGTCCTCTTTGCTGATCCAGTTGCTGATTTCCTCTTTATCCTTTACTGGTTTAGGTGCATTGAATTTACTATGTGAACCAACTACACCAACTATGTCATTTCTAGCCTTTTCCTTTTACTCCCTACTTCTTCTATGTAGGATTTAGGAGAAACAGGTCAGATCTCAATAAAAGTGAATTTATTTGTTGTGGGACAAAGAAAAGATATTTTTTGAGACAAGAAATGTCCATTTGGGTAGAGCCCATTTTCCACACTGCTTGAAGTACAAGCTTGCATGTACAAATGTGTGGTGTTAGGTGTAACAAATACTACTAAAGGAATACAATAATATATCTAGCATAAACAACTTACCTAAAACTATCTTCATATGGCACATCATAGTCCCTTGACCGTGGTCTCTGGTTCCTGAAAGGTGGGTGGTGTTTAGAGACCTGGGTCTGGGCGAAGGGGGCATTGCGATGTCTCTGGTTGGCATAACCTTGGACAGGCTCTTGATCTGGTTCCTCCAGCTCCATACCATCATTACTGCCACAACAAGACATTAAAAGGCACCGGTTACTGAGAGTCTTGGGCTAATTACTAAAGGTTGTAAAATAGAGCCAACTGATGACAAACCTCCTCTTAGGCCCTTGCTGCAGGTCATCAATGTAGTTTTGCCTCTCTATGGAATGTCCTCTTGATGTGTTGAATACTGTAAGAAGAGGAAATTAATCAGCATCCATACCCTTCATTTTCATCAAGAATTACCTATCAGCCAAAGACTCATCTGAAAACAAGCAGAGATATATGGCTCAGAAACATTGGCTAACAGTGACACCTACTGGCAACATGAGAAGCTTTCTGTACATGCCACGAGTCCACTTCTATCTCGTATTATAATGGCTTGAGGGTGAGATTGAGGCCAAACAGTCACCAAGACAACATCCATGTAATAACTGAAGAGTAGGTAAATACCGACTGCCACATGAGTGAGCTTCTTAGAGGTGGAGTTATAACAGAGACACTTATATTAAAAAGACTTTGGTTATAAAGACAATCCCCTCCAAAACACGTGCAGGAAAGCACAAACATGCTATTCCGTATGGAACTAAATCACTTACATTCTATGGCTTTCTCTGGTTCGATTCCATCTACATCAATTAGGTACCTACAAGTGGAGAGATATATGTAGGCCTGAGTTTGATGCAGTACTTCAGTCAGTCAACTATCTGCAAAGACCTAATCAAGACGACACCAACCTGCACACAAGGTAACCTGTACGATTCAGTCCATGGGTACAATGGACGCCAATCAGCTTATCTGTGATTGAAAAGAACAGAAAAAAACAGTTCACAGGCATATCACAGAAATCTATGGGCCTACTAGTACTAAGGGTGTGGTAGATGACTTGCCGTTTTCTTCATTGTCACGTAAAAATCTTCTAACTGCCCTCTTGAAACTGAGGATGGTCGGATCACTTGGAACCTCATGTCCAGCAGTGAAGATCTTCACGTAGTACACAGAATCAGGCAAATCCTGCGAATCACAAATTAGGTTTACACACAGTAGTAAAGAGAGCATTGACAACAACTCTTTCTCATCAAATCAGTGAAGTTCAAAGCTTATCTACCATCAATGTCAAAGTGCAAGCAGAGTTTAGATCAGCTTGACACAACGGGAAGCGTGCCCCTGCCCTCAAATGCCCTGGCATATGTGCCAACTTCTACATTACCCTGTGGATAGACTAGTAGTTACTACTACTTAGTTACAGCAAGCTTTCAAGCCAAATGTTACTCTTACCTCTGGCTTGTAGTAGCGTGTTGTGAAAGTGAGATCAATGATGAGACCCAGCTGTTGCTTCTCCTCCTCCAACACATGTACAAGATCATTTGGGCCAAATGCCTCAGAGGGGCTCACGCGACTTAGAAGGGACTGTGGGAAAACATGGCGTCACTTCCAGATCAACGTGTTAAGATACATTATTATTCTAAGAAAGCTAGACAAAAGCGTAATTTCTTACCCGTTTCAAAGGGACCTTAAAAGCAATGAAGCGCGTTCCAGGTATCCTTTTACCCATAGACTTGTAATCGGTCCATCTGAAAGATATATTAATTAATGCAATGGAATTACATGACGGGTGGTCAAGGTTGAAAGATGTGACTTGTTCATCATTCATCTTACAGCACAAAGGCAGCCTTAAACTTACCTATCAGGGATACCATTCTTCTTCTTGTGTTGAGAGTGAGACATTCTTTTTGCATCTGTAATTTGATCACAGGGCCCTCAGTAAGCCAACATTAGCTAAAGAACTGTCCTACAAAAATGTAAGTGATTATATTAGCTACACAATAATATAGGAATCAGGTTAACATAGCCTAGAATCACTTAACGTGATCGAACGTTCAACAGCACGACTGTGCCCATCTCAGATACGCAAACAATTTCATTGGTAATCACAACATTTAATTTACTGACTGCATATCGGTTCTAGCTATAATTGTATTGCACTTTGTTGTTTTATATTGCATTGTTAGGTTGTGCGACTCCAGCTTCCTTAACGTTAACATTAACTGCTGCGTTGGAGTTCTTCTAGTTATCTCTGGCTAGTGCTGCTAGCTTCAGAGTGGCATGACTCATTTGTGAACATTAGCTGACTTACGCGTGGTATGAATATCCGTCTGAAAAGATGTAAAATAACAAAACTGGAATGCTTTTACAAAATCCCTACAAGTCACTGTACGACTAAAGACGATTAATGGATGAATCCCATGCATAGCCTTCTAGACACAGCTAGCTTCTGGTGCTTCTGTAACCATGTCTACTCTGGAACACGTTTGGCAACACGATTAACTCATCACATCAAGTATTACTGCCCCCTTCTGGATCGGAGGTATTATTGCATTCTAAAATCTTCTTCTGAAGTCTGATCAGAACAGACCGAGATCTTCTTAGTTAATTTTGGTCTAGAGCAGACCGTGCAAGATTTACCTAACTTAGTCTGGCCAGTTTCATTCATTACACTTCATATTTGTATATAACATTAGATCATTGATGTGTGGTCTGACTTGACATAATATGTATATTATGCTGGATTCTGTAGACATCTTGAGAAACCTATGTTTGAGTGCAACGTCTCAACGTGTTTTGGGTTTCTCAAATGAGTGTAGGAGGATTCATAGTGCCTGAATTATTACGATTCTTTCACAGGGCCCAATATTTCTAAGAACATACTTTCCAACTACCACCATAATTCTATATTTCAAGTAGGCCTAGAGCTGCAAGATTTCAAGTAATTCAAATCATTTGCAGTTTAAGGTTCTCCTTAATAATAGGGATTATAATATCACAAAATTTAACAGCTGTCATCTTGCAAACTATCTACCAGACGAGTGATCTCATACCCAGCTGATCTCGATATATTTGACGTCATGCGTTAAACCAGGAAGGAAGCTGCCTGTTATGGAAAGTAGTGGCGTAAAGTGCAAAATGACTTATCAAAATATGCCATTATATCGTGGAATCATGACTTATCTTTAGCTCATTTTTGTCATATCCCTCATAACAAGGTGAGATTTTACACTCTGGAGTTATTTAAGTTACTATTTTCACAGTAACGTTACTGTCTATCTGAAGATGATAAAGTTAGCGTGTCTGTTTATTAGCGAAAGCTAGCTCTTGACAGTATTCCAGTGCTGTGTTAGCTGTAATGTAAAGCTAGTTCAGAGAGCTGTTCAGAAGTGGGCAGAATGTAGTAAATAGTGCTTAAACAACGTAAGTCTATTTCATTCAACAAATGATCAGCGTTATCGTTATAACGTGAGTGCGTAATTACTTCCCTTATGACATGACATGACGTGGTGGAATGATAAAGTCAACTAAATTAACTAAATTAGCTAACCCTTAACTAGCTTGATAACGCCAAAAATGGCAATTCATATTCATAACGTTGGCCAACGTTGAATTTGCCAGGAAACTGTGGTGTTATCAATCGATGATCAGTGGTACATTTGTAAATTGTGCAATCGGTTAAATGCCAGATAACAGTTTAGGAATTAGGCTACCGACGGTCTATTTACTAAGTCGATTGTAACATTAAAGATTAACATTTACACTCATTTAGCTGGCATTTTTATTCTTTCACACAAGCTGACTTTAGACCACTTGAAGGTGCAAACAGTATAGGAGTTTCGGTTGATCTGACCATCAGTTAACTTCGAAACGGGCACCTTCCTTACTTTGGATAGACATACAGACACATCTAGACTGGGGTAACATGCTTTGTTTTCTAAAGACGTCAAATAGCTCGTTCCAGTACCAAAATGATCGCAGAAGTGAATAGCCTACTTGTAACCTTGTAACCCTTGATGGGATCTCAATGGCGATGCAGCTTGTTTGCACCCACAACATAGTCTACTGTTACCGCCCCCAAATATCGACAAATCTATTCAAATGCGTGATGCGTACAGTATGTGTGAAAGAATGCTAAGGAGTAACATTCAGGATGCCAATGCTTTTACAAACAATGCAAATAACTGGAGGGTGATGGTTCAAAGTTTCAATAAAAAACTCCCAAGGGATCATACATGCATTCTTGGGAGATGTGATAGACAAATGTCAGTTATGTGCGCCGAGGTAGTTGTGACAGATGAATTGGGAAATTAATGGATTGGGTCTGGTGGCCTTATAGTATTTTGATATGTGGTTAATTTTAAAGATAGCTAATCAATATTTTTTATTTGATCAGTGCACCATGTCTGACCACAACGATATCAGTCTCCAACCTGAGGAGCGCGTCCGTGTCCTCACAAAAGTGGGAAGTTCGGTCGAGGTGAACGAGGATGTTCCGCCTCGACGATACTTCAGATCTGGCATGGAGATGATTCGCATGGCAAGTGTTTATGCCGATGAGGGGAACACGGAGCATGCATTCATTCTCTACAATAAATATATAACGTAAGTGACTTCATGTACAAGCCAATATTCTTGGACTGAACAGCCTAAAAGCTGACGGAACTATATGTTAAGATCTTGTGCCCTCTTTATATTGAAATATTTATGTACACCTTTTTGTTGTCATCTGTATGGTTATTATTGTTAACAACATAAGGAGTTGATGTGAACTTTTGTACAGGTGTGAACTAAATATTCAGTAACACTTTTACTGTGCCTTAGACTTTTCATCGAAAAGCTCCCCAAACATCGAGACTACAAAACAGCCAATATACCAGAGAAGAAGGAGACTATGAGGGTACTGTAGTACTACCATGTTCATTAAGTTGCAATGTTGTGGACAACTTTACCTAGTTTAACTTTAATGTACACACACAAAACACATGTTTTTGTCCTGCAGAAACTGAAAGAGATTGCTTTTCCAAAAGCTGAAGAACTGAAGAAACTACTCCTAACACAATATGATAAAGATTATGCAGAGTATCTCGTGAGAAAAGTAAGTAATTTATCTGGGAGGGTAGTTACAAAATTGTCTGTCGGGAATATTTCCTTATACCAGAGATTCATGGCCTGGAAGTCGATAAGGGTAGCAGTATTGTAAGTGTGTTATTAGGACTAATTCGAGGGCATATTAATATTGATGGAAATGTATTTCTAAATCTGTGTGTGTGTGTGTGTGTGTGTGTGTGTGTGTGTGTACGTGTGTACGTGTGTGTGTACGTACGTGTGTGTGTACGTGTGTACGCGTGTGGTCAGAAAGCCGAGGAGGAGGCCTACGCACGAGAGCTGGCCCGGCAGAAGCAGCTGGAGGCCGAGCGGCAGCAGCAGGCCGAGGTGCAGCAGCGTCAGCGTGAGCAGGAGCAACTGCTGGCCTTCGAGGAGATGCTGCGGCGCCAGGAGCTGGAGAGCCAGCGGCAGCGCATCGTGCGCGACTTCAGCCCGGCCGTCGCCCCCACCGCGCCCTCACTTCCACTGGTGGATGATGTCCAGGGACCGCCCCAAGCCGTCTTCGTCAACCCAACACCCCCTCAGAGTCCCACTTTCAACTACACCCCCTCTCCCATCCCAGCCCCAATGTTTGACCGCTCTCTGAAACCCAGTGTACCAGTCATCTCGGGGAACAGTAAGGCACCTTTATTCCTGGTTTATTAACATCATGTGCTTGCCTTTAAAGAGGAACTATGCAGGTTTGGTGATTTCTTTGCTGTTTTCGCTTTCGCTTTTCATTTTCGCTTGTTTTACGCTTGCAGATTTCTCTGCAGAGCTTCCCTTACAGCTTTAGCGTGTGTATTTTACAACACTCCTCAATCGGTCAGTCTGCCTTTACATGGGCATGATCGCGCGGCTGTTTGTCAGTGCCACAGGCCCAGTGGCATAAACTTGCAAGGGTAGTTTTTCAGCTCACAGACGCTAGGGGAAGCGAGACGGCCATCATTCAACCCGAAATAAGTCAAATAACCATTCCAATGACTCCGAAGCTGATCAGTTAAGGCAAATTAAGCAAAAAAAACTTGCACAGTTCATCTTTAACACCAGTTTGTGTTAAAGCTAATAGACTGTATTTCTCAACATATTGATTTGAATTGATTCCACCAAATTAATACTGTCAGCCAATTTTGTGTTTTCACAGATCTGACCATCGATGGCATACGGCAACTGGCAGTGCCCTCTGAACTGTGCCACAAGTTCCTAAAGTTAGCTGATGCCAACACCTCTCGATCAGTTGAGACTTGCGGCATTCTTTGTGGCAAATTGGTAAGTCATAGCTGAACGCACTCTGTGAATTATGACAAAATATTCTACTGTGATCAGACATGTTGATAATGATTATGAATTATATCACCAATGAAGCATATTTTAAGAATGTGCCAATTAATGCTGTGTGTGTGTGTGTGTGTGCGTGTGCGTGTGCGTGTGCGTGTGCGTGTGCGTGTGCGTGTGCGTGTGCGTGCGCGTGCATGTTTTTCTAAATCATAATGGCGGAGAGACAATGGTCCCATGCCATGCCATTAAATCTATCCATTGCCTTTGCAGACCAAGAATGCCTTCACAGTGACCCATGTGATCGTGCCCAAGCAGTGTGGGGGACCAGATTATTGTGACACAGAGAACGAGGAAGAGCTTTTCCTCATCCAGGACCAGTACGACCTCATCACCCTTGGCTGGATCCATGTAATAATCCATGTGCAGACCCTGCACCCCTCCTTTAACACCCTGCTCCCAAAGTTGGCACCCTCTGTTGAAATACAGCAGCTTAGACCCTGTATTTTACACTGCAGTGCATTTGGGCTCCTTCTTTACCCTCTGTGTTCTGAAAGCAGCAGTGTTGGAATCTCACCACAGTAAATAAACAAAAATGTTTTGTGGTTCTAGAATTGATGTGGTTCTTAGAATTGCTCCTACTTCATGTTTGATAACAGCTATGTCTTCACAATTAAAACATGCATGTGGTTTATTTTGCAGACCCATCCCACACAAACAGCGTTTCTTTCTAGTGTGGACCTGCATACTCATTGCTCCTACCAGATGATGTTACCGGAGTCCATTGCCATCGTCTGCTCTCCTAAGTTTAATGAGTGAGTCCTTGGTGCTCGTCTCAGTGGTCAATCTGTTCACAGGTTTTGTTTGTCTGGATAGAGACCTTATGATGTGAATTTGTGTGCAGGACCGGCTATTTCAGATTAACCGATCATGGCATGACTGAAATCTCTACATGCAAACAAAAAGGATTCCATCCACACACTAAGGAGCCTCCATTGTTTACTGTGAGCAGTGTTTTCTCCTTTTTTATAGTGGTCCACTGGGCTAAGGCTTTTGGATCATAGTATTTATAGTGCCTTTGTCTAGCACTACTCCCACTACCAATTTGACAGGACAATGTATTAGCAGATTATAATAGCATGGTAGTTTTATGTGGATGATTGTGGTTGTGGTTGTGGTAATAATAGTAGTAGTACTAGTAGCAGTAATGGGAGGAGAAGGAGTAGCTTTTTTTTCTCTTATGTAGCAGCTAACCTATATGACATTGAGTCATGCTCACAGACGAGGTTGTTTTTGCATTATCTTTTACAGGACAGCCGACACGTCAACATCACTGATATTGGTGTGACGGTGCTGGACCTGAGGTGATGTTTCCTTTGCAGCCATACTGCGTGCCTTCCTGCTTCCTGCTACATTATGGGAACCTCAACTTACAAAGTGGCCTAATGTACTGTTTGCTCATGGATGGACACAGATGATAAAAAGAATACACAGCTTTTGGTGGCCGAAAAGCTTGACCATTATGTTTGTTTTTTTATCAGAAGAAAGACTTTTAAGTAGTAAAGTATGATTTTTCACAATACCTTTGATCTCTTATTATATATGTGTTACATATTTATACCTGAGCATTCTTTCACTCTCTTGGTAGAGTAGAGAGTCATGGTAGAGTGAAATAGTTCACTATTTCTTGAAGAAAGGTCAGTGAAGCAAGGCTTACTTCAAAGGGACCAAGAGATTGTAGAAGCCAAACAGTAGATCAATATTTGATTACTTTTCTCCCATAATCAGTTGTCATTAAGAAGCAAAGCACCTAGTCAACATGCACGTAAAACATAGGGTCCAGACCTGATTAAAATTATACAAATTATAATGATATGTCTAATATTCTGTACTGTGCAATTATTTTTGTCCATACATTTCACATGTATTATTATTATTATTATTATTATTATTATATGTGGGAAATACTCTGCTCTGCTAAAAAGATAATACAATCTGCAGGGACATTCACATAGATTATGTGCTGTGCTGATAGCCAGTATGGAGTGCTACATTAGAGCCTTACTCTTAGCAATAGCATTGCTCTCTGCTGGGAATAGGTTTGTGCCAAATCAAGATTATGCAGGAAGGAAATTGAAAACAATTTTAAGTCAACATGGATAAAACAAAAATCATTATATTGTTTAGTCATATTTATTGTTTCAAATGATGTACCTTTGATATGTTTTGAATGTCTGACAGTGATATACAACCTAAAATGATGTTTGAAAGTAAGTCATGGGCTTATTATTACGTTTTGCAAATGATTTAGGAGTAAAGCTCCAGTGCAGTGCAGACGAGATGTTGAAGGTGTGTAGGCTATGCTGTATTAATCCAAATACACAGCACTTAATAAAGTAGGGAAAGTAAAGTGTTCTAAGGTGATTAATGAAATAATCCAACTTTATGCTGCAAAGCTCTCTTTCATTTGAGTGGCTTTTTTAATTTTGTGGATCTATTTAGTGGCGTCACTAGGCTATACCTCGTCACCCCTGATCAGTCTTCTCTTGTACTGTTACTTTGCTTCATTTCTTGTATTGCGTGCTGTAATTGTTATATCTGCAGACAAATAAATATATTGTCCAAGCATTACTAGTGTATTTTTCTAAAAAATGTGTAGCCTACCAAACAGACATTAATTACTGACCGCTTAATCCTCTCTGTCAGTACCTTGGTCAGCTCACCACCCACCACGAGAATGCGCAAGGGTCTTTTGAACACGCAGTGTTGTGACATGCGCAGTGTAGTTGTCACGACTTGGTCGATGCTGACACTGACAGCAGCAGCATTAACAAGACGATGAAGGCACTCAAAGGAATGGTTGGTGGTGCCATAAATGAATTTTCTACTGCAGTTGGAGGCTCAAAAACTGCAGCTTCTCGTGAACATGCGCTTGCCGTCAGTCGAGACTACATTTCTCAGCCACGACTAAGTAAGTACCCCACTGTCATGTTCATTTATAGCGTCAGATGTAGCTTACCGTTACCGCTATCCAGGATATAACTATATCCTTAGCTTGCGAAAGATGTGTTAATTCCCACGAAAGACAATATGTTAACTAGCATGGCATAAATCGGTCGTCATGCTTGCATGCTGATGTCAAAACTATGTCTTAAATTAATTGGTAACAAGATAGCATTAGCAAATGTTAGGCAGCATAGCATTAACTGCAAGATCAAAACCAATTGACATCAGTCAGGTTGATTTATAGTAGCATTTTGTTACTTCACGGTAGTCAAGTGCCATTATCTAACATGTAAAGCAGTCCAGTTAGACTTTAATCTAGTTTTGACCACAAAAAAAATCCCAGAATGGCCTTTATTTTAGCATAGAGGTAACGTGAATAGGCTGGCTTCCCCATGGATGTTGACCTTGCAATAGGCTAACGTCAATTGTTTGATTTGGGGCTTTGATGATGTCAAGCGTTTCATGATGTGATGTAAAATAGCCCATAGGCCTAACCATTGTGTTATAGACTGGCTGAGCGCAGACGAGTCTCTTGGCAAATTTGAGTTAGCTCTGCAGGTCCAAATTCAGATTTGCAAACAGGTTCGTCTGGGTTGACCCAGGCTGTTTGTGTTCTGGTTAATTTGCCTTTGAGACCAGGATTTTTCTTTACACAGCAGTGTGGAATGTGACATGCTGGTATGTTTTCTATCTTCATTAACCGTTGGGTAAAAAAAAGCCTCAGATCATGATTAGACAGATGAATTCTCTTCTTCTTTTCTTCTTCCTCTTCTTTTTTTTATTATTCATTATTCCTTGCTGATCTGCGTTTCATCAGTTTGTGTGGTTCTACTGGCGTTATTTATCCAGGTGTTACTTATTTGTAGCCTTTCATATGTTACTGTGCAACAATATTCTGGACTAAATGCTTTACTCTATATGCTTACAGCATACAAGACAGTGTCTGGAGTGAATGGCCCTCTGGTGATTTTGGATCAGGTTAAGGTAGGTTCCATAATATAAATTAAGTCGATCCTAGCATGGCATTAATCCTTTTCTGCTTTAATGTAAGTTGGCTTTGTGAAACGGCAATGATCTCTGTATTTCTATGTATTTCCATCTATACTTTGAATATATATATCATATATTTGAATACCATATCTAGCCCTGGTTTAAATAAACACTTATGTAGCATCCGTGGAAAGAAGTTGTAGCCTATGATGAAGAGATTTTTAGAGGAAGGGATCAGTAGTCACATGTCTGACAGCCCTAGTGCATTTCATCATGGGAATGTCACATGACTCCAGTAGAATGAGTCATTAAAGAAGTTCAATATAGAAAGAAACACATTTTTGGCTGCGTGGTGTTGTAGTGATGAAGTTCTTCCATTTTTCAAATGGACTGTGAATCATTTTGGAATTCCATAGATTTAACTGTTTATGATATCAGTAGTGTGTCAAAGCCTACTGTTCTTACTGTGCATAGCCATATATCGAGAGAGTTTGGCCGGTTAGGGAATCGAATGGGCGCCATGTTAGAAACCAATATTTCTGTAAAGGCCTTTTATATTGACAAGCATTGTTGATGACAATTATATGCCTGTTAATGATGGAAATTAGCCCAATAGAGGTACTCTGTAGAATCATCTGACGTTGGTGTCCAACATGGTGCCCATGATTTGAGTTGGCCAAACTCTCTTTATAGACGGCTCTGTTACTGTGTAATATGCCATTAGCACTCTACTGATTTGTAGTGGTTTAGAATGACAGTCTTGGCTAGTATTGTTTATTGTGTGTCATCATACTGCGGATGTATTCATTCCAGCATTGCTGTTGTAGTTCCCTAGGTATGCAGAGATCGTGCATCTCACCCTCCCTGATGGGACCAAGAGGAGTGGGCAGGTGCTGGAGGTTACAGGGTCAAAGGCTGTCGTGCAGGTGAGAGCGTAGCCTGACACACTTTCTGAAACTCTTTAAGCAGCATTCACACCAAGAAAGGTAACCATAACCATAGCTATAACCATAACTATAAAAGCATCCACACTGGCCAAAGATAAGAAAAGTTTCTCCTCGTGTTAATAAATGTGATGGCTAAAATATTTTGGGTTCCGATTGGCAAAATTGCTCGAAAAGAGATCCCCAACGATATCATTCTTCATGTTGTTATCGTTATACAGTAGTTTATGTATGAACATTATCATTCATATTAACGAGAACAATATTTGTTTACAGTTATCGTTAAAGTTATTGTTCTTGGTGTGAACGGGCCTTTACTCAAACATCCCAAACATTTCTTTCATAGTATGGAATCTCAATGTAACTGCAATATTCCCCTGAAATGGTTTGCTTTCTCCTCCGGTGCAGGTATTTGAGGGAACCTCTGGTATCGATGCCAAGAAGACCAGTTGTGAGTTTACCGGTGACATCTTGCGCACCCCAGTGTCAGAAGATATGCTTGGTAAGTTTCTGCATTGGACTAGTAGTGATTTGAATGACTTCTTGACTGTGTTCCTTCTGACTGACTTTTAGCTTTCCTACAGGTCGGGTGTTTAATGGGTCAGGCAAGCCCATCGACCGTGGCCCTGCAGTCATGGCAGAAGATTACTTAGATATTATGGGTATGATGCTTAAAGGATCTTGGTTTTAAGTGCATGATGTTGATGTTGCTGATGGTGCTAATTTGTTTAATTTGATTGTTTATGATCATCATAGATTGGTGTTAACATACACAAATTCGCTTTTCTGTACCACCATTTTGTCGTGCACACTGATCTACATTGAAAGACCTTTATCACAGTTCACTAGTTTGATACACAGCTTTCTAAATTAGAAACTGTAGCAATTTAGATGGTGCTTGTTTCTGCCCAAAGGCCAGCCCATCAACCCCCAATGCCGTATCTATCCTGAGGAGATGATCCAGACAGGTATCTCTGCCATTGATGGCATGAACAGCATCGCCCGTGGACAGAAGATCCCAATCTTCTCAGCCGCTGGCCTGCCCCACAATGAGGTCTGAACAACAACACATTAATTTCACAGTTTTAAAAAACATTTGTTAATATACTGATTATACTTTGTGGATATATTGAGTATTTCTGTACTTATTACATTTGAAATAATCACATTGCCTTTAAGTTATTTGAGTTGTTTACATGGTCCACTTCGGTGTCAGTTATTCAGCTACTCCTTGACTTCCCCCAAACAAAACTGTAAAGTTGTAATGTAGTCATACCAGATGACTAGACATTTTAGTTGAATTGCTGTGTACACATACACAGAGGAAGGAAGAAACTCTGCTGTAGTGTCTGTAACATTTCTCATGAACTGTAATAACTGACTACATGGAGGTCAGCATACACATACATTGCAGTATGAACAAGCTCATCCAAGAAGTTTGATTCTGATGAAGTGACCTTTTCTGCCCTCAGCCTTCACTAGGTCCTGTTTAAGGACAGGTATGGTAATCTGATTGACCCTGTAGATGGTCCCTTGTGGCTCAGAAATCCTCTTGCTGTGTTTCCAAACCTCCAAAGCAGCATATTGATAATGGTTTACAGCAACTCATCGTAAATTATACTAGAACCATTGTCTTGTCAAGTGTTTTGTTGCCTTTCCCTCTTCTAATGAGTTTCCTTCCTGTGCTGTGCTGTGTTGTGCTGTGTGTCTGGTGTCCTTTATTTTAGTCTAAGTATTAATTCTGTGGCTGTTTATATCATCAGATTGCTGCCCAGATCTGCCGTCAAGCTGGGCTCGTGAAGAAATCCAAAGATGTGATGGACTACAGCGAAGAGAACTTTGCCATTGTGTTTGCTGCCATGGGGGTAAGTGATATCAAAGCATTCAGTCCTTAACATGTTTAGGAGCTAATCACAATTAAGAGCATCATATAGTCATCTGTTCATTGAACGTTTATGTTGGCCAAAGTCACATTTCAATTATTTTCAATGGACTCATGGCTTGAATTGATCATTATGCATGTTGGTATCAATTTTATTTGTCAGAAGCATCAAAGTGTATGAAGAGATAGTAGAAAACCAGTGTGTGCAGGCCTGTCAGACCACACAGACTCATTATGTTGTCTTAATCCCAGGTCAACATGGAGACTGCCAGATTTTTCAAGTCTGACTTTGAGGAGAATGGCTCCATGGACAATGTTTGCCTCTTCTTAAATCTGGCTAATGACCCCACGTAAGAGCTCGAAGATCATCTCTGTGGATTTGTGTTCTGTTTTTATGTCTTGGGCTTGATTCACCTGGTCACGCTCTTGAAATTGACCGGAAGTTGCTTTTTGGTGAAACCATCTGTGCATAACTGTAAGTGTTTCCCTCCTGCAGGATCGAGCGCATCATCACTCCCCGCTTGGCGCTGACCTCAGCCGAGTTCTTGGCCTACCAGTGTGAGAAACACGTCCTGGTCATCCTGACCGACATGAGCTCCTACGCCGAGGCCTTGCGTGAGGTAAGCTTGGGTTCCCTCTCCTTTCACACCCAAGCTCTAGACCCTACCTTCTGCTCCTGGGACCAGCAGCTCCTCCTTGAGAGGTTGACCCATGTGCTCCATGCTCCTCTCCCCTTCTCCAGGTGTCTGCGGCCAGAGAGGAGGTACCGGGCAGGAGGGGTTTCCCCGGCTACATGTACACAGATCTGGCCACCATCTACGAGCGAGCCGGACGCGTGGAGGGACGCAACGGCTCCATCACCCAGATCCCTATTCTCACCATGCCAAACGACGGTGAGGCCCTGGATGGCTGGAGTACACTCAGCAGAGGGATTGAAGGTGTTTAATGGAGTTCTGCCAGTAGGCTCTACCTATCTCACTGAATCTCTCTCATTTCTGTGGTTCCCAGATATCACGCATCCCATCCCTGATTTGACTGGCTACATCACAGAGGGTCAGATCTATGTGGACAGGCAGCTGCACAACAGACAGGTCAGTCAGACAGCTGGACCCCGAAGGCTCTTTGCAGTTGAATTAAGTTGGTAGCCGGTAACAAAGGTTTTAGATGTTTAGTCTTAGGTCTTTAGTAAGTCCTCTCCATCCAACTCAAAGTGTGTTTTTTCTTCTATTCCAGATCTATCCTCCTATCAATGTGCTTCCCTCTCTTTCTCGACTGATGAAGTCTGCCATTGGCGAAGGAATGACACGCAAAGATCATGCTGATGTGTCAAATCAGCTGGTTAGTGCTAACCCTCTTCTATTATTTTTAAACCCTCTTAACATGTTGCTAAAGTAAAGCAGGTTTAATGCAAACTATACAGAATTGGGAAAAGGGAAGTGTTTAGTGTTACTGATCATGCATAGTTACGCATACTTACATATAGTCTCCTAGAATTGGTAACTTCAAATGGTTAGAATTGTTGGAATTGTTAGAATTGTCATTTCCTCTGTGAATTGGTGGTTCTTCATTTTGATAGATGCAAAACAATCCATGATGCATAGTTTTACAGCTGGCAAACACACATGCATGTCATTGTATGCGTATGGCTTAATGAATGTATACAGCTTTAATTGCAGAAAGGCTGATGGGGCTGATCGGTGATGGGGATTAGATTAGAAGAGTTTGTTTTGTGTTTACAAAGACACTCTTTCTCATGCCAGTCACTGATGCTAATTCATGCTTATAACAGTGTTGATCCAAATGTGTGTTCCAAAACAAAACACAGTACTGCAGGTTGGAATGTAGTCCATACTAATGAAATGACAAAATCAGATGTAATGGAAACTGCTTGGTTTTACTATTTACTGTAGCACTTGGAGTGGAATAGCTGTGGTGCGTTCACGTTTGCTAACACATGGAAACAGTAAACCCAGTGACTCTCATTCATTATTGGTTCTAAAACATCTAATTGCTGTCAGACTCAACCCCTTCTCTACTCTTTCGGCAGTATGCCTGCTATGCCATCGGCAAAGATGTGCAGGCTATGAAGGCTGTGGTGGGAGAGGAGGCACTGACTGCTGATGACTTGCTTTACTTGGAGTTTCTGCAGAAATTTGAAAAGAACTTCATTGCCCAGGGTAAGGAGCTGAGACGGGCAGTGGTACACTGAGAACTGGACAGTGTTACACATTTCAAGCTTCTCTACAAGTTATTAATTTGGAAAATGTGGTCAGGTACAAATCAGTGTGTGATACACATTGAAACTAGAACATGACAAATCAATTTACACATTTATCAGTTGAGCAGATAAGCATAGTGGTAGCATGTAATGTAGGAAATTAGACTGATAGAATGTAGTCATATTTAACAAATCTTTGTCTTGTGCTCTGAGTTTCCAATAGTATTACAGACAGATAAAATGAGTCATTATCTGGATTAGCCGGATTTACTCATTCAGAGACAGCAGATGTGCACAATCTGTTTCTCATTTTCACTTCTTATCAACCCAGTAGAAGGTGGCTAGGGACCAGTGCCACGGTAGAGCCGATGTGTGCCAGTGGCAAAAGTGGTAGAAAATTGTAGAAATTTGTGACTCAGAGTTAAGATCCCTTGAAGAGATTATTTTATGTCTCATTCAGACAGGAATAGATAAACATAATGTAGCAGTGTAGCATTGACAGTCCATGGAATGTGAATGAAATTATTACTTGTTGTGATTAGAGGTGAACTACATGTATCTGTGGCAGGAAGCAGCATTTGACCATGATAAATGAATTTACATTTTTGTGATCAGTCATTAGAATTGACTAGAAAAGTATAAGACACATGGTAAAATGGTAAAAAAATAAATAAAAAATAGGGAAAGATAACTCAGGAAATCATATCCTGTCAAAACTGACAAATTATGCTAGCAGCAAAAATCCAAATGCAGACACAAATTGATTTAAACTCTTGAGGGGCCAAATGATGGGCGATGGATGAATTGCTGTTTGTCTGAATGTTCCTTGTTTGTTTTGGTTAAATGGATAATGGCATGTTCCTCTCTTCTTCTGCTTTGTGTGTGTGTGTGTGTGTGTGTGTGTGTGTGTGTGTGTGTGTGTGTGTGTGTGTGTGTGTGTGTGTGTGTGTGTGTGTGTGTGTGTGTGTGTGTGTGTGTGTGTGTGTGTCTGTGTCTGTGTCTGTGTCTGTGTCTGTGTCTGTGTCTGTGTCTGTGTGTATGTGTCTGCCTGTCTGTCTGTCTATGTCTGCATGTGTTTGTGTGTTTGACTCCAGGGGCCTATGAGAACCGCACTGTATTTGAGACGCTGGACATTGGCTGGCAGCTGATGAGGATCTTCCCCAAGGAGATGCTGAAGAGGATCCCTCAGACCACTCTGGCCGAGTTCTACCCTCGTGACTCCAAGCATTAACCCCACTCCCTCTCCCTCCAGTTCCTCTATCTTCCGCTCCTGAGCCTCATCTTACCGTGCCCTACACACACGAGCACACTGGTCCTTTCTCTTGTCTGTCTCCCCCACCTCCCCCCTGATGCTGTATTGCTTGAGACCTGCTGCTCTGCTCAGTTTTGTTCTTGTGTCAGTGGTTGCCGTCATCAGTAGTCTGCTGGGAAACGTGCACGAGTGCTGCCGCGCCTGCCTTTTGAGTTCGATGTGCAGTCCCCCCCCAACTGTGCCACACACTTTCACCATACATTGAAGGAGTGGTGGTAGGGCTCACTGCACATGGGGCTAGCTGTGAACAGGCTACTTTAACAGAGTTACTGTATGCATGTTGGTAGCATAGGGCACTGAAGCTCTGAAAGCTTCCTGAAGGATCCTCAGGGGTCCAAGGTTAAGAGTACCAGTTAAGAATGACTGTCATTCCTTTACTGATTGTGTCTCTATCTGTTACTGCATATGGAATAACCCACAAGGCAAACAGAAGGTAAATGCCATAAGACATCAGAGTCATCGCTCATTGTATGTATAGGAGCCTCCAGAGCAAGTGTGCGCCCTATGTGTGAATGGGACAGATTGTTACAGTAAGTGTACTATTAATGTATTGATCTTTCCACATTTGTTTTGTTTACGTTCTGTGATATGCTCTCATAGACTACAATGTCAAAAATGTGGCACATATTATTACAGATATTTAAGATTAAAGATAAAATGTGAGAAAGCTGTGTCAGAAATCAAATTAAATATATCCTAGTCGATGTACACTGAAAATGTAAAAGTTTATTTTTTATGTTACATCAATGTTGAATGCCTCTGCATTTTCCTGTAGCTCTATGAATGTCATTTTGCTATTTTGTCAAATTTATTATTGCCATATTTTCTTTTTCAAGCCTGGCTCTCATCTCATGTGGGCAGTTCTTAATTTTGAAGTTTACAGTGGATTGCCAATAAGGTGGACTCCTGGTGTTATGCAGCATTATTTGCCAAACAACCGACATATTTTCTTGTATGTGCCATGGGATGGTAAAACAACCTTTCTTCCAAATGTGGTGTGGTAATGTATGTACTGATATATTTAAAGTGAATTCCAAACAGATGTCTTCACATGAAGATCATCCTCTTTTCTGTGTCTTTTATGTGTGTGTGTAAATTGTGTTTCTTTGTCATTGCATGCAGATTATGTTGTTCACATTGATGCAAGGTGTGTCTGTACAGTGGATTAAATGTGAGTATGACTCAACATTTGTTCTGTGATTTATACTGTATGTGAGACTGTAATCAGTGTACAATGTGCATGTACTACACAAACGTTATAAGAAACTAAATGCTACCATTTCAAGTTCAGGGGAATGTCCTCTGATATACAGCTCAATCTAAAAAAAATTAGAATGTTGTGGAAAAGTTATTTTTTATGAAATGTATTTTTAAAAAGCAAAACTAATATAATCTAGATTTATTACACGTTGAGTGATATATTTTAAGTCTTTTTTTAAATGTTGATTAATCTAATCTTGATAATTACAGTTTATAGCTCATGTAAGTAAATAAATCCAGAATCTCATAATATTAGAATAAAGACAGACAGAAATGTTGACCTGACATGAGCTCTTACCAGCAAATTGAGCCAACATCTCCAGCACCAGGGGGCGCCAAACACCATATAGAATGCAAAGACTATACATTTGGGTTAACAGGTTTGCAATTGCAGATAGAGCTGTAGCAACAATACACAAACACACACACACACACACACACACACACACACACACACACACACACACACATACACACCTCCTACCAAAATGGAAAATGGAGCAAAGCTATCAACACCAACCACCAGTACCACATCCTCTAATGCCCCCTATTTTAACCAGAGCATCAAGGAATAAACCTGTTTATTGAGACACAGAGTAGGTGTTAATCTTTCTAACAGAGTTGAAAGACTTTCAAGGATATTTGTCCAAGGCTATGTAAAATCAGCTTCCCACACGTTCTCTCCTGATATCCTCCTGATATTCCACCTACCAAAACCCCTGAGCAAATAAGCATTACTGTCAACACTCAGCATTCACTGATTCTAAGCAGCTGTCATGTGCCTATGAGCTGAGTGTGTGGCTGAAACTATATCATTTTTAATTATGGCATTCTCTTCACTTTAGCCTTCAGACAATTCAATTCGGTTCATGGGAAATTGTATTTTTATTCTGCCAAAACAACAACTGCAATTGTTTCAAGGTGCCTCATAGAGCCCAAAGCCTGAGCCCCTCAGAGCAAGCACTAAGGCGATGGCTGCTAGTAAAAACTCCCTTTCAGCAGGAAGAGACCTTGAGCAGAACAGTGGGGTGGGGTGGGGGTGGAGGTGTGGGTAGAGGTGGGGGGGGGGGGGGCAATCTGCTTTGGGACAGCGGGCTGGAGAAGAGAGACATGAAAAGGAATCTTGTAGAATCTTTAAAGGCTTGGACGCCTGTTATGTTCTGCACTTGAAAAACTTGAATTTAAACACTCCATCGTGAAGTTCACTGTAGTGGGCATAAATGTTGCATGCTCACTGTAAGATTTATAGACCAGATACCTTGATGTGGCGAAGCATGTTTGAGCCTGTGTTTGTGTTGCTGAAACATACAGGCCCACTCACATCACAGAGCATAACATCAACAAGTGTTCTCACGTCGAGAGCATCCTCATGGTTTAAAAATAACTGATGTTGGAATCGCTGTTGTGTAATGGAAAACAAAAAGCAAATGGCACCAGACAAACCGCGGTAGCTGGACAACAACCTGATAGGTCACTGCAGTTTAGGTTCAGGTAGGGCCTGAACCGAAATGCCCTTTGTAAAAATAAACCTATTAAAAACATATTAACAATACATTTTTTAAGTGGGATGTATACAATCTTCAGTGTAGATATTCTCCCCTTTAAACAATAACTAGATATTAGCGTCAGTAAACTACTAAGATGTACCTGTGTGAAGTTGGCACCCCATATGTTGAAAATATGAATAAACGTGTTTTGATTTGTTTGTGTATCATTTGTGCACTCGCCCGCAAATAGCGCTCAATAACGTGAAAAACAACAGGGCACAAATGTTTTTTTCCTCTGCACAATCGTGCACAAATGAAGTACAAATGATTCCAACTATTTTGGAGTAATTTGGATGTTGATGGGGTGCTGAGTGACCCCAGGTCATGAAACAAGTCAAAGTTTAATATCCTTCAAACTGTTTGTGCACAATTTTCATTTTGCCTGCACAATCATGCACAAACGAATCAAAACACTTTTATTCATATTTTCAACATATGGAGTGCCAGCTTCACACAGGTCCAACTAGTCAATGCAGTATAAACAGATGCAAATTAAATCAGCTTCTCTAAACTCCTCAGCTCTCTCCCAGACTTAAATCTCACTAATGTACTTTTATAAGCTGAACCAATGAGGCAGCAACCAAGGCTCATTTGTGACTTTGTTCAGGGTTGTATGGTGTGATTAGCTAAGTTAAGTTACACATTCAGAACATCTGGCAACCATGTTTCTCAATCAAAATCAACAAGGCCCAAGGGACAACACAGTGCTCATGATTGTCATAAAATGTTACTGTTATTCGAGTTCACATTTCTGAATATTGGTACTGCACTAATTATCATCCAAAAGAGATCTATTGGCAGTATCTAAAGCTTATATTTAGCTTTATATAACTTTGTTATTTTTGTTTTTTGATTATATTTTCATTTTATTAAAACAATGACACACAATATTGAAATAACAATGCATAAAACATTTCTGAGATGCAACTAAAAGTGTTATCTAAATACATGTACACACTGATCATATATGTATGGCACACCTGAATCTGAAGTTCAAGGGCATTAGAATTCCAACTAAACTGGAATAATAGCTTTATTAATAGCTCATAATGGCTCCCACTATGGGTCATTACAGTGCCATTATGCCGTATGTACTCTCAGACACGTGGACATGAGGAATGCTTTTTCAAAATCTGGTCTCTTGTAAGAGGAAACAGAATGATGCCAGAAGCAACTTTATTGATTAGAAAAGCTGATAATCATTTTATGTTCCCACCCACTCTCTCAAGCAGTGGGCTCCCCAGTGGTCTTATCAGAATGGAGACTAATTTGATGCTAATGATGATGGAGGGGACTGTGATTACCCCCCTTGAAAAGAAGTCATTAGCATTCTTGTAGTTGCCCCAAGGTTGAGGCGTAGCGATAGGGAGAGAGAGACAGGGAGAGTAGAAGAGAGAGAGAACGACAGAGAGAAGGATGGGAGGAGGGGACTGCCAGTTGAATGATGTGCCTCCAAATATGGTCAGTGTAATAAAGTAGTGTCACTGTGAGGAGAGACCTTGTAGAGCATCATTCAAATGAAGTGAGGAAGACTTGAGGAACAAGGGTAACACTCTTTAAAGCAAGTGTCTGTAGGCTAATGCATGAATCATGATAAGTGTGTTTCTAATTATTTAGAACATGCTTATAAGGTATCAAAACAGTTAATACAAGCATCTGGCAACATAATGACCACTGCTAGCGCAGCTAGCATAGTGGTCATGTACTGTAGGTTTAGTCAGGAGTTTTTTCTTCCAGATTTTTCAGTAGTTTCATGTCAGTGAAATGTCCCGGATATACTGAAAGATAATGCACTTGGGAATGTAGTCCCACAAGGATGAAGCGGAACCATCGATTTTCGTTCATTCAATTTACGATCGTTTTTGATCCGTCGCCTGCCCACACCGAACTGGACCCCCCCTCCCCCCCTCCCGAAAGGAGGGTAGGGGATCAGACACAGTTTCTGTGAATATCTCGAGAACTGTAGGGCCATCCCACAACCACTCATTTGTGATAGCGCCACCTAGTTAAAAAATGAAAAAGCACAAATGTGGTGCTGTAATCGTAGGTATCTCTGGCTGACATGGTCAAAACTGTATGAAATTGGACGTGTAGGATCACTATGACACCCTCTGAACGCATGCGGTTTCGTGGATTTTCGTTCATAGTGGGCCGTACAATAAATTGAAATGTACACACACACACACACACACACACACACACACACACACACACACTCACATGCACGCAAGGGCACACAGACACACCCACATAAAAACATCCACATGCACAAACACACACACACCCACACCCACATAAACACACACACACACACACACACACACACACACACACACACACACACACACACACAAATACACCCACACACACGCACACACACACACACACACACGCACACACACACACACACACACACACACACACACACACACACACACAGGCATGCACTCAGGCACATACACATACACATACACATACACACACACACATACACACACACACACACACACACACACACACAAGCACACATATACTCAGAAGCAAAAACACACATGCATACACTCTATACATACACAAAAGTTGGAAGAGGAGGGGATAGAGTAAAGGAGATGGAGACAAATTGACAAACGTGATTTATTTTCGCAGAAAGAATGCATAGGACTGTTCGGTGGTCATTTCTTTGATCTAGATTAACATTTATAGTTGTGTACATAAAAACATAGACATGATTAAAGTATGTTTGTGAAAAGCATACCATAATGAATGATGGTAGACATGCCTTTTATTATCATGACACTGCCATCATCAATGATGTCTGTAATGACTTTCAAAACATGCAAAAGAATGGATTGTGCTACTTGAGATATGTCTATTACTGTCATTATATCTATTGCTGTCATTATGAATATTCAACAAAAGTTGTGGAGGCCTTTGTTAATTATAAGCACTTTACATTACATGATCAATTACATACTTTTACATTATTACATTATGGATGTCTGCTTTAAGATTGCATAATGTATGTTGTACGGTTGTCATTTCTCAGCCCCCTCAACCTTGCTCATAAAGCAAGTTCATTCTCAAAGCTATCTCATAAAGCAAGTTTATCTTTATTTTAATCATGTATTATCAAGATGGACTGAGCGTGACTCAAATTCTGTACTTGAAGCTATAGAAGTAAGAACAGATATTGTCCATTAATGTGTCATCACACTTACGCATAAATTAATTAGCCAGAGTCCTCCTGCATGACTCATACGTGTTGACGTTGAGTCTCCTCATTGTTGTCTCTCCATGCTACTTCATGGTCAGAGGAGTTCCACCTGTATCCACACAGTGGCGCTGTGGCCATTTTCGGATGGCTTCCCCTCTTTCTCTGTGGCTCTGCAGTGAACAAAATGCATCTTTGCCGACCGTTGTGTGTTCCAGTTGACGGGTTAAATAAACACGAGACCCGAGCGGGCTCAGAGAGCAGTCTGCTTTGACTTCCCTCCCTCTGTGTTAGATAATGAAGAGCATTCACTCTCAACTGGATAAGGCGCCCTTGTAGCTGCCAAAAGGAAAAAAAAAATAAAGGCATTGCTTTTTTTTTTTTTACAGATGAATGGGGAAATGAATAAAAGGACAACTTGTGTTGTCCAATGAAGGTCTCTTAGGTTTTCTGCCTATATGTCCGTTTATGCCATCATTCTAAAGGGCTGTGTTTTATTGTGCTTGTTGATGGATTGGTTTCACCCCTCCTTGTCTTGGTGCAAAACCAAAAACTACACACCTCTCTTGGTTCATTTCTACCACACACACGGAAAAATTATTTCCACTGTATCCACTCAGCTGTGTAAGTTACGGCTGAAATTACATGAGGAAAAAAAACGCTTGCATGGTGAACCAAGCCATGAAAATATTCCATTCTATTCATTCACACATTCCCAGCCAGAGTGGCTGTTAACGGTGAGGTGTTCATCTCTCTGACTAAAGCATCTCCCCTCCAAATCCTGAGGCTGCGTTCATCCCCACTGAGCTTTGTTTTCCTAACTTGTGAGCTCCTTTCCCCCTAAAAAATTGGTCTCAGCTGGGGGCTTGGGAATGCTCCAAATCCTGTCTGCGACTCCTTGTGTGGAGTATATGGAGATGGGCACGCCCTTGGAGGTCAAAAACATCCCAGGGCGAGCTGAATCACATGATGTAGAGAGGCTCGGGTGTGTGTGTGTGTGTGGGGGGGGGGGGGCGGGGGGTGCTGGTGAGATGAATAAATAAGATGTGCCAGTGTGTAGTGTTTATTCGAGCAGAAATGCTGCCGAGATGTACTCAGTGATGACAGCAGGTTCAGCTTTACCTTCATCCATTCTGGTAGTTTTTCGTTGTTTCTTGAATGTGCTGACTTTGACTTTGATGAATGCTGTTGAGGCCGGGGTAATTGAATGGTTGGTTCCTCTGTCGTGGATGTGTTTGCACTGGCTACACAAGTTCATGCGCGAAGGCTGATATTCCTGTGGTGTTATCCAAACAGCAGGGGCGTGAGGTGTTTGTCGGCTACGATGTGATAACCTTGTCTGAGATGTTCCATGGGTTAGACACAAAACAATGATCATGTCGGGGGATAAAGTCATTCTGAATTCAACAGCAGTTCAATGGGAATGATGTGTTCAGTAGTAATTGTAATACCAATCTTTTCCCTTTAGATACAGCACATCCATATAGAATATCCATATCATCCATCCAGACACAGCATACCCATAGCACAGTATAACATATCCATGTAATTACTTGGATATACAAACAAAACATTTTTTAAGAATAGAATTTATTTTGCGATAACGCAAAACCACAGCAAACCATTGCAACCATCTGAGGACTAGAGACTCGGAATATTGCTTGAAATTGCATGTATGCTGAATGGTGAAAGTGTGTTCCCCTGGGGACAGTTCTGAATGATGACAATTTAGAAGAACCAATATTTGACTCCAATATGACAATTTTAATGTATGTAACCTCTTTTTGTTTGAGGTAGTACATCTACGCCAGGCCATTTTCCTTTGGTCTGACTAAATGTTTACCTCTCAGCACTTGGCATGGCCTTTATCAGCGCAAAGCAGGGATGTGTGGGAAAGAGTGTGTGTGTGTGTGTGAGTGTGTGTGTGTGTGTGTGTGTGTGTGTGTGTCTGTGTGAGTGTGTGTGTATGTATGTGTGTGTATTTGCATGCGTGTGTGTATTTGTGTGGGTGTACGTGTATGTGTGTGCATGTGTGTACGTGTATGTGTGTGTGAGAGAGTGAGAGAGAAAGACAGACAGACAGTCAGAGAGAGAGAGAGAGAGGGAGGGAGAGAGAGGGAGGGAGGTAGAGGGAGGTGTTGTGTGTTTCTATGAGAGACTGGGAGAGATGCTTTGCAACAGGACAGGACTTGGCATCTGCCCTTGTTTTTGGATGGCATCCTCTGTTTTTTTTTCAACACTTTTCTCTTTTTACACAACACCCAGTCTTAGAGCTCCGGTGAGCAGGCAGCCGTGTGTCAGTGGTCTGCTGACGGCTCCCTTCCATTACCCTCCCCCCTAGGGTCACATCCACAGGGCTGGACAGAGCTGGACGGAGAGAGAGAGAGACAGATAGAAGGAGAGAGAGGAGAGAGAGAGAAAGAGAGAGAGACAGACAGAGAGAGAGAGAGAGAGAGCGAGAGAGAAAGAGAGGGAGAGAGAGACAGACAGAGAGTGAGAGTGTGTCTCTGGGAGAAGGGAGGTCCCCCCTCCGCTGGCACCACTCTGGCAGAGTTCACCCAATGGACGAATGTGTCAGCACGCCCTGTGGGGAGACAGCGATCCAGTCCGCCACACCAGCCCCGTAATGGATCACTGTCACAACATGTCCACCTCAGTCCGTCACACCACGTCAGTGCTGAATGAGTGGTGGTTTTTGGGAAAGAGAAGGGTGTGGAGGGAGGGGGTAGAGCTCTCTGAAGGGGTCAAGGTGAAATCTGTGCTCAGTCTGGTGCTGTAGCATCGGTGGCGCGTCGATTCGTTACGATTTCATATCATGAAATCTAAATGGCGCAGGGTCTTTGGGATTTGATGAAAGGAATGAAGTGCGGGGTTTTTTCGGTTCCGTGGTGCTCATGTTATAATGAAAGTGACATTTAATGCACAGGGGATGCTTCTGCAAACAGTTGTCAGAATGTAGAAAAAGAAGGGAAGGTACCGTAATTCTGTTTGCTCAGCCTTGACTACAAGGCCCAACATTTCAAAGGGAAAACACTCTAGTTCAAATATAGACCGACATGACGACTTTTCATCAAATTTTTTACTCATTGTCTTTCTCTCCCGCTCCCTTACACACACAGACAGACACAGACACACACACACATACACACACACACACACACACACACACACACACACACACACACACACACACACACACACACACACACACACACACACACACACACACAGAAACATACACGTAAATACACTTACAAAGATTCATTCCATGATCCGATAAAGAGCAATCCAGGCACTCCAAGGAGGATAAGGACGAGGGAAGATTAGTTTTAAAAGCCTTTATTATAATGGCTACATTGATTAAAAAGCCAACATGTTTCAACCAGCAACCTGGTCTTCTTCAGGGCTTCATATTCAAACCTACTTTAGATAGGCCTCACCTATACATTGACATTAGGTCATATGACCTTCACACAAGTCAATGGATATGCAAGTAATAAAAAGCACATATCAAGGATATAAAGTGGACACACTTGTTTTCCTCATTAAGACCTAAATGTTCCATTATGTTCAAACAATGTATCCAAAATGCATCTCTTTGATTCAGTTTTTATATTTTATTTCCATCCCTGGCAATAGGTGTTACACAGAGGTGAAGAAATCTGGCTTCAGTCAAAGTCCTACCAAATATTTGCTCCCCAACCATTCACTAAACCATCTGATTCTAATTGACACAGCTCCTCAGACAGGTAGATTAACTAGTTAGTGAAATCCCCTGTGTTAAGTGCACAGGTAAGAACCAATATGGAAGGACTTTTACTATCTGAAGCCTGACTTGGTTTTACCTCTGGTTTTACATGTTCAGTCCCTGTATGCGTAACGGAGTCATTTTTATTGTGGCACTTGCTAAAATGTCTAGCCATCGGATTTTCTATGTTGGCCGTAAAAAAGCATTTAAGGAATCGCCTTGCTTAATGTAAGTATTGCCATCAGGGTGGCGAACCCAGACTATCTGATGACTAGACATTTCATCGAGTGCTTGGATTGCTCTTAATCAATTCATGGAATGTGTCTTTCCCTCCCAAGAGCTTTTCCAAGAGCTCCCCAACATACTTGGACATACATTTCCATTCACAGATCTACCAAATCTGTTTTAAAACTCTTCCAAACACATTCAAATGAAGCCAACAATAATGACAATCCATGAGCTACATTTGCTAAGCTTGATCTGCTATTAATTAAAAGAGAGGATGGTCCTAATGCCACTATTAAGGTCACCTCGGCGGTGCCTGTGTCTTGTGGCTGAGACAGCTCTAAATAAAGGGTTACCCTCATTATCCTCTCCGGTCTGCCTCAACAGCTTGGCGACTACAATGAACTCTCCTGGCTACATTGTTTGACCCAGTTTGTGGGAACATTAATCAGATGTCCACAATGCTTTGAGTCGCCTCATCTCCCTGGTGTGTGTGCCACAGGCTAGCGGAGCCTCGCACAATGCTGCGCACTTTTGGCACCGTTCGCAGTACACTACAAACACCTTCAGCGCGTCTAATGAGGTAAAAGTGTTTTGAAATCAAACTGCTACCCCTTGTTCGTGCGTGTTAATGCCCTGCCCTTGGCATTACGAGGGTGCGTTAACGAGGCTACCCAAAACAACTCCAATTGGGACGCTGTCATATCTATTTAGTGAGTTTAATGTTTATGGTCAGTGACTGGGGAAATAAATGTTGTTGTCAGTCGCACTGCCATAAAAGTTATGAAAAACATTATTGTTTCATATCAAATGCAATATATGCTTTTTTTTGTCAAATTGATTTGCAAGACTCGCGTGATGCTTCTGTTGTTATTCAACCACAAAACAACTCATGTTTCACTTAATCATCCTTCACACATAGATATAGTGACCTAAAGGAGATTTTATGTAAATCCTCTAAAAGATCAAACTCACTTATCTGTCCCAAGGAAAAAAATATATGTCTGCTTTGGCAGTAAAATGATCTTACGAAATGCCTCTGGCTACTCAGGATGTGAAATGTTGATTTATACTGAGGTCGGAGCTCTACCATAAAGATTCCCTAGAAAGAACTCAATCGTAAACTATGAGCAGGGTGTCAGTATTAAAAAAGGACAACGACCCTATCATTATCCACGGAGACAGGACCTCCAGTCTAAATGATATAGAGACAGACAGGCACAGCGCGTAGACAAACAAGCCAGAACAAATAAGCCCACCCAAGACATTGAACGTTTCCACAGAGGACTGAGTTGAATCTCTCGATGAAGCCAAGATGATCTAATTATATATCTACCACCACATCAATGTTTAAGGGATTTCAGCCAGACCAATACTGAGGGGAAATAATTAAGTCAGTCAACTGCAACAGCACTGCAGGGAAACTGGAAATATAGAAATATAGAAGGACTGCTATAACATCTATAGGTATAGCCAATCAGGGGATAGCCATGGACACAGATTGACATGAAACTATTCAAATAAGTACTTAGCCTACATCATCAAGTCAGATCCATGTCCATTATATTTGGGCTATTTGAGGCTGTGTTACAGTAATCTAGTAATCTAGACTGAAAATGGGCCTTTCACTGTTGTTGCTCTGTTTATTTTTTCTTTTTGATTTATTATGAACTACAAACATGGGACTTATCATTGATTACAAAATGGTCACAAATTAACCGCAACTTCCCTTTAATTCTAATGGGGCATTTAGGAGTACTTTGGCAACAACAACAACAAAAATCCATTATATATCTAACTAACAGACGTCTTCAATCAACACACATCCCCAACTAAAGTACTATCCAGATTCCAAGCTTTTCAGAGAATGAAATCGTGACATTCAGAGTTGTGAATAGACTGGCCAAGGTCATGCAAACGTGTCAGTGTGAGTGACAGCATATGTTTCCGTCCACCCATAGAATGCGTACAGTATGTGTTTATGTGGCTGCACATATTGACATTTACGCATGTGTATGTGTGTGTCACGCCATGTACTGTATGTGTCTATGAATGTGGCCCTCTTTGTACTCAAGTGCTTGCCAGTGCATGTAGTCATGTACTTGTAGACATGCTCAACAGAGATGGCGGTGACCCTTAATGTCAGCCGTGCTGAAATATAGCCATTGCCTCCATTCGGGAACGTTCCGAGTGCATTATCAAATTGCCACCTTCTGAAAAGCGGACTCTGGCTACCGAGGCTGCAGCCAATCAGAGAGGCATCAGACGGAAGCGGAGTGGACTGCCCCGTGGGCAGGCCGAGTGCAGATGGAGGGAGTTTTAGCCCGGCAGGAGAGAGCCGCCCGTCTCGCTGCCAAAGCTGAGCTTGGCCTAGTCGCCAACCAAGCCAAGAGCGCGTCCAAAAAAAAAAAAAAAAAAATTTTTTTTTCTTTTTTTTTTCAAATATTGATTAATAGGATGCTGCTGGTGCGAAAAAATGCCTCCGAGCATTCCAACTGGGGATGGCTCCAAGGTTATTATCATCTCAATGGAACCTCAGCCATTGTGGAAGCTGTTTTCTCCTTCCCCAAGCACTCCGTTTGAAGTAGAGGGGGGATGGAGAGAGGAGGAGCTTTGGATGACAAAGCAAGGAACATGATCAGCTTTTCCTTGAGAATGGGATGGAATCCCAGTCATTTAGAGGGCTGTCAGAGAGATCAATGGGTGAGCGGATGACATTTGCAAGCAGAAGAAAAGCATCCACTGTATATCATCCGCAATAGCATGTCTGCGAGAATAACTGGAGCAGCCAAGCCTGAGAGAGAGAGAGAGAGAGAGAGAGAAAGAGAGAGAGAGAGAGAGAGAGACGAGCAGAAAGGGTCTAAAGTTGCACATGCTTGACCAGAAGCCTAATTGGGAATTTCACATTAACGTTAAGGACAATTTCACAAAACTTTGGGGACTATAGGGACTTTTTCTACACCAAGTCCAGTATGTCATAGAGACTATCTCCGGAGTCCTGACAGAACAAGGAAAAGGAAGACATATGTCTGTTTTTGTTTGCATGGTTTAAATGTAACTAGTGTATGGAACACAATCCAAATCAAAGAAAACGAATGCCATTCATATAATTTGCACGTGTTTCAATTTCAGACAGACTTGAACAGTCCTACAATATCAGGGGGTTAAACATCAAAGTGAAAGCTTGTTATTTTTGTAATAGTTATTTGAAATGATACAGTACATGCTTAGACAAGGTTCAGCAGTCTGGTTCATGTGGCATAAAGGGTTCTACTATTCAAAACACTGAATAGTTGAAATATTACATGCTGAGCTCAAGCATATTCAGTGGAGTTCAGTATTGAGTTGATTAAAGGCTAAATCCATTTGCCTTTTTATTTGATGCAAAGCATTCATATTTTGTCTGCATGTGGGGACGCTGAGTGCCAACTGCTGGCAACAGCTGTGCGAGCCTCACCCCACGCCCTCTCTGTGATAGTGTCATGCCATCAATTTGTGTTCAACAGGCATCTCAGAGGCAATTAGAACATTTCCAGTTAATTGGAACCACCTTAATGACAATCAATGTCCACCCACGGACACAATGCTAGATTCATTTGCAAGGATGCTCTGGTAATTAAGTCATTCAAAACTAGGCCGACAAATGTGCTTACTGACAAACTATAACATAACACCTTCTCAGGGCAGTTGCTTCGCAATTAAACCACAATTACTGACTAAGGTGGTGATTGATTAAGGTGGCTGAACAACACATTGAGATGCAAGATGCTTTAATGGCTTAGCGAAACCTGTTTGAGAATTCAGAAGAGAGAGACACAGACAGGAGATGGAAAAGGAGGACCCTGATAGGGAAAACAAGGGAAGTTTCAGCCGAGTACTTATGAATTGTTTCTAGTTTTTAAAGGTGCTCGATGTTAGTTTCTAAGCTAAAACATTTTTTGTCACATACACAACGAACATAATCTCAACAGAAGACACACTCACACACTTGATTTGAAGAAAACACAATCTTGGAATGAGAAATAATTTATCACTCTGGTCATTTGTTTTCCACTTAGTGCACTTGAGTGATTTGATACCCAAAGGAACAATTCTTGTCTCAAAAATGCCTTTTCTTTATCTCACAAGAAATAATTCAGCTCTTATTAAGATCTGCCCTGTTTCTCCTGATCCCCTTTAGGAGATATAGGAAGCGAATAGATTGAGAGGAAATACAGAGTATTTTGAGATCTTAAAATGAATGCAAATTGGACTTAGGCTGAGACAATAGAGGAAAACTGTTTCACAGATGAGGAATAGCCCCTCTCTAGTCTTGTCTCAGCACAAGTCCAATTTTGGGTTTGGGAGAACATGTCAGATCTTATTCCAAAATGCGCTTTTCCATGGCTAGACACTGTCATATTCAGCACAATATCATTTTGGAGCAAAGACTCCTTAATGGCCTATCTAAAACAGACTCTCTTGCCAGGACAAATTCCAGCTAATAATCAAGCTAGGCAAATAGACATGATGCTGTATGACAATGTAAGAGAGCCTGTAACAATAATATAAAAAAAAGCCTGACAATAAAGGTCAGCCACAGCCATACAGAGGCTTACAGGTCAATAATAATGTTTAGCACAAGCAAAGGGTTCATGAACAAGTGTAGTGCCATTTAACTTACTCTATTTACTTCTCTCTGGGCTATGCTTTCTCTTTCATTGTTACTTTGAGTTCATTTCTAGTTGCTCTCTCCTTTGTATCTCCTACTGTAGGCATAACTGTCATTTGAATTTTCTGTGGTGACTTGCCACACTTTGCTCTGTGCCCTGTGTTCTGAGGTGACAGGTGATGGGAAAATCGGAGCAAGTTGGCATTCAAAATGGAGGGAAATTAAATAAACAAAGAATCAACTTAACACCAAATGCAAGTCATGGATATTTTCAAGTATGATAAATATTTTGATGCAATAAATGTATTCTGCCTCTAAAAATATATACTTGCATTCAGAAGAGGAATATGCCTTCTCTTCTGTTATGCCAGTCTTCAGTTGAAAGGGCATTTAGATGCTGCACACAGAGTGGTTAAGAGGGTGGAAGAGAAGTCGGCACTTCTCTTAAAACTCCCATCTTCTCTCATTCATCTACACTGAAGGGCACTCAGATCTGAAACGCATATCATAGTAGTACTCTCAATAGATTCTTCTATTAAGGCGGTTCATATTACTAAGCCTGGCATAGCCAGACTCGGATTCTTATCAGAATTTGAGTCTGGTAACACGCCATAGACCTCTGAAATCCACCTACAAAAAAGCTGCGACCTTTGCTCCTATAAGGAGATCTGATATTGTGTCCCCCCCCCCTTTTTAAATAACATGGGGATTTTGAATCAGCACCTATTAAACTCTGCTGGCGGTAAATTCGGCCTTGCTTCAAGGCTACATTTCATTTAGTCTTTTCGATTCTTATCCGATCTATTGACTATAAAACGCACATGGACAAACTGTAATAAACACTGTGCGGACACGTGAATTTCAGCCCAGGTTATGTAAACATATACAGTATATTCTAGAAATGTTTCACACAGCGTCCGTGCTCCTCATGGGCTGTCAGCTCACTCTCTGTTTAGCTGTTGACCTTGTCCTCCCCACTAGCACTGGTGTGAAAGGGCTGTGTTGCATTAATGAGGAACACAGCAATGGGACAGGCCGTGCTGACTGCACTCGTCCCCCCCCCCCCCCCCCCCCCCCCTGTAATATGCTAATGCCAGCCTGGTCCGAAAAACAAAGCATAAGAGTTTCATTTCAACTTTGCAACTTTACAGCATAAACTTTGCCATGTTGTGTTCAGACAAGATGCCTGTATAGAGCAGTAGCATCATTAACCTCTAGTGATGATAATGAACTCAAAGTAGATAAAGAAAATGCTACTCTGGTTTCTGAGATTACACCGAAACAAAACTGTAGGAAAAAGAACAGTTGGACTTATCAGGAGATGCACAGAGAATCTAAGTTCCCAACTATTAGCAGCAGCTTAAACATTGATTTTACAAAATTTCTTCAGCGATGAGGTTACACGTGGGTCAGTTAGTATTAATATTGTTTTTGTTTCTTTTAACTTGCATAAGACACCATCCTGTGGCTTATACACAATGCGATTAATACACAGCTAATACACAGGAAATTGCTGTAGTAAATGAATATACAGTACTGTTGTTCTATGATCAGATATATGTAAAGGTTTCCTGTAGTTAGCAGAATTACATCAAGGTCTTTACCACTCTGAATAGGAGGACTGTGTTATGTTGTGGATGTGCTAGATTAAATGAATCCAGTAGGGACAAGAAATCAACTGATTGAGTGTTGTTTTATGTGAATATTAAAATCACTAAGAATTTATAATGGACAATTATTCATTGGAATTACAGACAGCAGAATGTCCAATTCATGTACAAAGCAGCCAAGTAGTCATGGAGGACATTAAATAACCACCAAGTAGAACTTGAAAGGCTCAGTTATCATGACAGTATGATATTCATCTGTCTGAAAATTACTGCTAGGAATTTCACGTGCCTGGTGAGACTTATTGCTAGAAATAGGAAGAAAAAACGGTTTAAGTCATTAGAAGACGTGAACGTCCTTATTCTATATGAGGGGTGACACATGGAGGTGGCGGAGATTGGAGGTGGAGATGGTGCCTTCTGGGAATCACTTAGACTTCCCTGGTGACAGGGCATGACTAACCCATTCTGTTTAGATTTCCAACAAACATATCAGGTCCAAGTTCAACCCCACACTGTTTGCTATGGAAACATGAATCATATGTGTATAGTTCTACAAACTATTGTCACCCAGATGCCTTCTGTTTAATGTAAAATATCCACATGCAGGCACAATATTTAAGTGACTATGAGGCCTACACATCCAAATTAATGTCTCTCAGAGCTCTCCTGGTATGTACATTTTTCTGAGTTGACCTGATAAATACAACCTCTGCTCTAGAGGCAAAGAAGTGGCTTTATGCTGAAATTACCACTAACGTGTAATAAGCCAAATATGCCAGCCTGTATTAGATGGGTTTGCATGACTCCAAATTAAATTGATAAGGCTTGGATACATTTGTTGGTGCATGTGTCATGAATGTTCAAAATCATAATGAATGAAACCAATTGAGATGGTAAATCTAATTTATAAACAAACTCAGTTAGTAGGCATAAAATCACAAAGGCTATAGCTGTATAATGGTAGTTGCTTGATAAAACAGACCGAAAGAAACCACTGCTTCCCCCTACAAATTACTCACTCTTTTTGTTATGCAAGATATGCTCTGTTGTCATTACAATTAGTTCATTGCCATACTGTTGATTGTTACATCAGATTATGTCCATATTAATCTAAACTGTGGAATAGTGATGAGTGAGTATCGGTGAAACAACCATCAGTTCTTCCCTAACCTTTGACTCATTATATTTTCAGAGCATTTCACATGACCATGGCCCTCTGTATACTATGGCATTCAAGTGGATGCACATTAATACGGGCATAGTGCTGCTTCAAACAGTCAGAAAAGATCCAATTTAATCTGCGAAAAGGAAGGTTTCTGAGAAACATAACAACAATGGTTAATATTGTAGGGGAAGTGGAGGAATCGTTATCCCCTATGACCTGCAATAGACAAATGCCACGAGGAGTAAAAGGTATCTCGAGATATGCAGCTACAGCTTGTGATCCTTGCTTGAATTTCTGTTTTTATTCTACCTAGAGGAAAGACAACCTCCAGAGAGCACCAGGTGTCTAAAACATGCCCTCACTCGGACCACTTCAATTCCCTTTGAATAGTTTGCTCCGCTTTAAACATTTACAGGACGCACCTATTGTTAGACGTGTTTGGTCCGGCCGAAATGTGTTTTTGCCATTTTGTATCTATTGGCGCAGCCCTCAGAGTGCATGACATTCATTATGGATTATAAATAATGAATAGAGGTGAGTCCAGGAGTGGTAGATAGCGGGGGGGAAGGCAGTGAAGCGTGGCCACTTTTGTTCTCCTCTGCCCTGTCAGGTCCCCAAATGCCCTCTAATGACGCAAGCATCATAAAACCCCCAGACCTGGAGGCCTTCAACGGCAGCCTTAAAAAAAAAGCCCCGTCAAATTTATTACCCTAACTCGCCAAAGCACCGAATAAGGACAAAATCACTTATTTGATTATGAAGATGTAGCTTTATAGCTGGTGGTAGCCCTGAACTACAGCTCCCCTGCCCAAACCACTGAATTGGAGCTTACTGTCAAGAGGGCCTGAAGGGACCTGATTGCCTTTGACAGGGCAGTCCTGAGTAAGCTTCTCCAGCAGCCCCATAAGCACACACAGCCCCATGCTCACAAACAGGCAAAGGCAGACGACTTAGACCTCTGGTACAGCAGTGACAACTCCTATATTAGGACCCCCGACATCCTGGAATATACAGTACATAATAATGCATGTCTAAAATGGTAAGGAGTAGGAATACCTACACTGTCTCATTTTATTTGTATCTCTCTCAGTGGCACTATGCAGGCCCAATTACTATAAGGCCAGTCGGAAACTATTATTTCCCCAAGGAGAGATGCGAGGCAGGTTTCCATTCACCCCTTAAATTCTTGACATGACAATAGGAGTGCTGGTAACATGACAGGTGAGTGACTTCTGTCAATGCATATAAATGTCCCTGTGCAGTGACAGGAGCGTTAATGCTAATGGAATGACTAGTGACACGGCTGTGAGACTGGATTAACGCGAGTACCATGAAGAGATGAGGAAAAAAAAAAAAATCATTTCATTATCACAACCACTTATTCAGACCTCAGGCATTCCCAGGAGCAAAGATATACATGGCTGAGACTGACACTTCCATTTTATACATGGTAGGCTACATGCTATAAGGCTGTAAAAGGACAATGGAAATCCTGCAAATAACAGGATAATATGACATAAATAAATGACTCTCTGGTTGCCTCAAGTTCTTGTAGCAAAGGACGTGGAAATATGTGGGATAGTTCAACAAAATTATCCATACTTGCATTCCTGATTTGTGTAAATTAGCGGACTGATAATAAGGTCACGTAGCTCAGGGCGTAAAAGGGGCCAATGTGGGGTCAAAAAAACGATATATTTATTAACACTTCATTTGTGGTATTCAGAGACAAAATGCTTGATAAACAAATGCATCTAATATGGGAAAATGTTAATGTGCATGTCAGATATGTACATATTAAAGAATATTGTGTTTTAAGATGCGTAATGTGGTGCAGTGGAGGACAACACACAGAAGACTAGGCCTTCCTTGCGATTTCATTTTAGTCTTGATAACAGTAATGTTATAACTACATAATATGAGCCCATTTTAATATCATGTAACAATAACAGATATTAAAATGGACCTGGTTCCAAAGTGTGTATGTATTACAGCTGTTATGGGGACAATACTAGTGACAAAAAAGCAACTTGTCTGATTTATCTTCTTCATAGGTCATTAATGGTCATCCTTATAACATTTAAAAACCAAGTTGCCTTGTACAGACATTTCAATTGGCCATATTTATCTATTTACACATAAATCTTCCTGTATTATGAACATGCAAGATGAGTTCTGTTATTCAATAGAATAACAATACTGCTTTGTTTTCCTTTTCTTTAGCACCCAAGATATGGACGATTTTACTACACATATTGAACCAGTAATTGAAGATAAATAGCTCTGTAAAACCCCGGAAGCGCAGGGATTAACTAGAGAATGTAATTCCAAGGAAATTACGAGTGCATGAAAATGCAAAAATGTACAGATAAATCATGTAGATATGGTTACAAAGGTGTTGCTAGGGTAGACATGGTGGTTTCATAGTTTTTGAAAGTTGATGGTGCGAAGATAGACAGTTTGAAATTTAATTAGCTAACCTGATTACCAGATTAGCTAACCTGGCTAATGATTTTAAGCAGTTCTGCAAAAATGCTAACTATGTTAACAATGCTAACCATACTAACTATGCTAAAGAGGTTGATTAGCTAATTTAGTTGATGATTTCTAGCAGTTATGCTAAAAATGCTAACTATGCTAACAATGCTAACTATGCTAACAATGCTAACCAGGTTGATTAGCTAACTTAGTTAATGATTTCTAGCAGTTCTGCGAAAAATGCTAACTATGCTAACAATGCTAACTATGCTAACCATGCTAACTTGCTAATGAGGACTTTTATTTTGAAACATTTGTTGCTAAGGTATCCATGATGGCCACTATCAGAAATAAAGAAGTTACTGTAGTATAATCATGTTTGTTGCTATGGAAACTGTCATAAAAGCTTAATTTAATGGTTGCTATGTTGGTTGCTAGGTAGGTGGAGGTTTCATGTAGTTGACTGGAGGCATAGTTGATGATAACTGACAGTTGGAATGGTTGAACAGTTAAATAGTTGAGTATTTTCAATGGTTAAATGATTTAATAGTGTATTATTGCAATGAGGACTTTTATTTTGAAACAGTTGTGGACAGAGGAAGTATGAAACAGGATCTGTAGTCTTAATGAGATTGTATGCTTAAAGCCTGAGAGAGAGAGAGCTGCTGCACCTGGACTGGCCACCTGGCATAAGATTCTAATTGCCCTATTATGATGTCATAATGTAATGTTAAGTCTATGGGGAAATTTTAATAGTTTTTATTTAATAGTTCAAAAAGTATAAAAGTTACAAAGTTGAAAAATATATAGCTCAAATCACCTAAGTAAGACCTACGCAACGCAGTTTGAATGAAGTTTCTACGTTAAACGGTTGAAGATGAATTAGACGCAGGAAAGCGTTAGAAGAAGAATAATTATAACTAGAAATGCAATTCCAAGGAATTACCAGTGCATGAAATGCAAAAATAGATAGATAATGTAGATATGGTTACTAAGGTGTAGCTAGGGTAAACATGGTGGTTGCATAGTTTACAGAGAGTTGATAGTGTGAAGGTAGACAGTTTAAAGCTGAAACATTCCCAGTTCTAACTTAACTAATGATTACTATTCATGTTAAAATGTTAACTATGGTAACAATGATAACCAGGTTGATTGGTTAACTTATCTACTGATTTCATGCAGTAATGGTAAAAATGTTAACTATGCTAACTATGCTCACAGTGCTAACCAGGTTGATTAGCTAACTTAGCTAATGATTTCTAGCAGTTATGCTAAAAATGCTAGCTATACTAACAATGCTAACTATGGTAGCAATGCTAACTTAAACTAACAATGCTAACCAGGTTGATTAGCTAACTTAACTGATGATTTCTAGAAATAATGCTAAAAATGCTAACCAGGTTGATTAGCTAACTTAGTTGATGTTTTTTTTTGCAGTTATGCTAAAAATGTTAACAATGTTAACTATGCTAACCATGCTAACTAGCTAACTTGCTAGTGAGGACTTTTATTTTGAAACATTTGTTGCTAGGGTATCCATGGTGGCCACTATCAGGAAACAATAAGTTACTGCAGTATAATCATGTTGGTTGCTATGGAAACGGTCATAAACGCTTAATTTTAATGGTTGATATGTTGGTTGCTAGGTACATGGAGTTTTAGTTGACTGGAAGCATAGTTGATAACTGACAGTTGGAATGGTTGAACAGTTAAATAGTTGAGTAGTTACAATGGTTAAATGATTTAATAGTGTATTATTGCAGTGAGGACCTTTATTTTGAAACAGTTGTGGACAGAGGAAGTAGTGAAACAGGATCTGTAGTCTTAATGAGATTGTATGCTTAAAGCCTGAGACAGAAGATGCCTCTCATATAGCGTTTACGCGTCCTCTCTCGCTCCTCGATCCTCACTGATCTACATAAAGAATGATGGAGCGGCAACAATGGGATAGTCTAGCCCTTCTTCTATCTTTCTTTATGTAGATCATTGAGGATCGAGGAGCGAGGGAGGACATATAAACGCTGCTTGAGAGGCACCCACAGTAAATACTTTAAAAGTTGTATGTAGATAGTCTAATTAATGTTGATAGACAGAATGTTTCATGGATGTTGATAGGCAGATTGTTTAATAGATATTGATTGACAGTTTAATGGGTGGATGAGTGAATGGTCTGAAGAAGATGAATGGATAGAAGGTTGGATGGAATGTGCCTTATATTCTTGTTAAGAGAGACACTGATACAGCTCTCTGAGAGTAGTTGATACAGGTGTAATCAATCATCACTGTTGATAGACAGTTTAATGGGTGGATGAGTGAATGGTCTGAAGAAGATGAATGGATAGAAAGTTGGATGGAATGTGCTTTATATTCTTGTAGAGTGGAGAGACACAGCTCTCTACTGAGAGTAGTGGATACAGATACAGGTGTAATCAATTTAACTGGCTAGTCTTGAGAGAGCGAGAGTGTAAGCCTGAGACAGAGTAGATTGTTTAAAAGTTGAATGTAGATAGTCTAATTAATGTTGATAGACAGAGAGTTTAATGGATGTTGATAGGCAGATTGTTTAATAGATGTTGATAGACAGTTTAATGGGTGGATGAGTGAATGGCCTGAAGAAGATGAATGGATAGAAAGTTGGATGGAATGTGCCTTATATTCTTGTAGAGTGGAGAGACACAGCTCTCTACTGGGTGTAGTGGATACAGATACAGGTGTAATCAATTCAACTGGCTAGTCTTAAGAGAGCCAGAGTGTCAGCCTGAGACAGAGTAGATTGTTTAAAAGTTGAATGTAGATCGTCTAATTGATGTTGATAGGCAGACTGTTTAGAATGGGTGGATGAGTGAATGGTTTGAAGAAGATGAATGGATAGAAAGTTAAAATGGAATTAGGAAGACTTATGTTGATACAGTTGATACAGGGGAACAGAAAATGTAGTCTCAAGAGCCTGAGAGAGAGAGAGAGCTGCTGCACCTGGACTGGCAACCTGGCGTAACATTCTAATTGCTGCCGTGATGTCATAATGAGCAATGTTAAGTCTATGGGGACATTTTTAATAGTTTTTAATTCATAGTTTAAAAAGTATAAAAGTTACAAAGTTGAAAAATATATTCCACAGGTCTCCTAAGTAAGACCTACGTAGCAAAGTTTGAATCAAGTTTCTACGTTAAACGGTTCAAGCTGAATTGCGAGCGTTAGAAGAAGTAGTGGAATAATAATAAGAAGCCTAGGAAGAACAGTACAGTGCATTTTCATGCACTGTAATAAGAAGAAACCGGATAACAGTAGAGTGCATTTTCATGCACTCTAATTATGGAGGTCCTTGGGCAGGGAAGCAGATGGAGAGGAGACAAGCATGAATGTGAGAACAACCGCGCAGGCACAGGCCTCACGCGCGGAGGACATCACCCATGGCAGCGCTACACGCTAGCCCGGAAGCAGACCTTTCCTCACACCCACATCCAGCCACACTAAACCGACAACGCCCGGGAAGAGGGGGAACCCGATACTGTATTGCCGATTGTAGCCACAGGGCACTGTTAGATCGACTGTATGTAAAACTTGTTGGAGTCCCAAGTCTATAAAAGATAATTACTGTATTCTGCGGAGGGAGACTGGGAACCGTGCTGTGTGGGCTGCTGTGAGACTGTGAGACTGTGATTCCTGCTCCCTCAGGCGACTCCCATCTCCATGGCCAATGAAGGGAGACGAGCACACTTGAAATGTAGGCCTATTGTGTCTTCTGGATCCATATGCTGTGTGCATGTTGTTTTGCCCTAAGTCCGATGTAATGCACAGCTTGTCATGACTGTTTACACTGTAGCCTCACTGCTAAAAATAAGTATGTGATTGAAACAGTATCTGAAGTTAGCAGTTTTACCAAGTGTATCTTGAAGGAGCTATAAGGAATTCTATAGGATGCAAGTTGTGTAGAACGTATGCAAATGCAATACTCTTCCATACTCTACTTGCATTGTAGGACTATTTAATGCACCACATATGGTACAAAGTGGTGTCAAGAGTACTGGCCTGACACTAGCAGGTTTACATATGTCTGGATATCTGGTTATCTGTAATTAGTCAAAATGGTGTTTCTTTACATTCTGCTATTATGCTGTTGTTGTAAAGTCTTAACTCTGCCTTGGAACCTCAGGAGGAAAAGATGGGAATTAGCCACATTGCCCATTTAATGGAAATGTGGTAGGTGCAGGAGAGTAGAGCTATACATTATTTGACCATTGTTAAAGTCAGCCAGTGCCGGGACTGTATAGGATTTGAGAAAGGACTTGTGTACTGAAGTTCATTTAAAGAGCAAAAGCTGACTTTACTCTCTATGGCCTCCAATTTCTCAAATGTCTTAGGGTGTATTTTAAAAAGTTAACTATCATATGTGGTCCACAAAATGTTTGGGTTTATTAATAGTACAGAATTAAGGGTTGAGTCTGTTTGGATTTTTAGATAAGGCGCTGTTTATTTTTCTTATTTCCTTGGTACCTTCACATATTGAGAGTCACAGTCTGGAATCTGAAACATACCCTGTAGCGTTGAAACCCTCATTAATCATGAGATATGTTCTGAAACCCAAACAGCTTTGTCACACTTGATTTGAATGCCTGCTTGCTCAGCTTTTGTGGCGGAGATTTAATGGCAGGCATAGCCTACAACTGTGATTGCTCATATTAGTATCCAGCAGCGGCCAGCACTGCGGTGGAGACCCCAGCAGGGGTGGCTACTCAAGTAGGTGGCGGAGGGGATGGAAAGAGTGATTCATAGAATGGCTGGGGGAAAACAAGATCTAGAGAAGAATCGAGCCGGAAGTATACAGGGAACTGGTTTAAAGTATAAATTGTGGGTGCTTTGCTGTGTTGATGAATGTGACTTGCATATGAATACATGCTATCAAACATAGGTTATGTAATGTTGATGCTACATGAATTGTTAGTTGCATACAGTCTCAAATTGTGGTGCAAATAATTAGTTTGATAAAAGGCTTTGGAAAGGCATTTCTGTGAGGCAAACAACACTGAAATGGAATAATGCTTTTTCACCTTTTACACAAATGTGTTAAAAAACACAGGTTTGCTGCAAGCATGTCAAGCAAACGAGTGCTTTTGGTGAAAAATGGCTGAGATGTTCAGCAATGAGCGCATGCACTGAATGAGTTGTGCTAATTAAAATCAAATTAAGTGAATGGTTCAAGCAAAACTTGAAAAGCAGGACTTTTGCTTCCTGAAGTCAGACTTTTACACCTCTGCTTCAAGGAAATGGACTGGATTCCCTGCAGGTGCCCTCCAACCAAATCAAAATTATTCACTTAGGGAGGTTCTGTGTATCTAAATAGGGTTTTGTTGAAAAAAAAAAATGTTGAGATGAACCGTTAAGATAGATGACGATAGAGAAACAATTGTGTTTCATAATATTTCTAAAGGTTTCATGCACCTTGTGTATTTCAGGTGGTTATTGTGGTATGGTATCCTAAATTGCTCTTGGGTTCCCACTGCTGAATACCCTTGACAAAGATTGTTGAGAGTGTATACTGTAGCTCAGCAGGGGCTATGCTGGAAGGCTCTAGGACCCTGGGGTTCAGTGTCCGGAGGAGTGACGAGTCCACTAATTGCGATACCAACTGACTGATTGGATTGGCACTGATAAAGTTGATTGAACAGCACCTGAGGAAACCACAGGTTTTCTTTCTTTCTTTAAAAAAAAAAAAGAAAAACGGGAGGGAAGGCCATTCAGTGGACACAAAGCAGTCAGAAGCCAGGGAGCCCTTTTCCCTTTTGTACGCCTTTTCTTTTGCTGTTTAATATTCAGACATTCATAATAAGATCTCACACCTTCTTTTATTGTTCAGCTTGAGAGATTAACACTGTTGGAGTTTTGTGTTGTTTGATCAAAAGTGCTAAGGAGCTGGTGGCTTGCAAACACAAACAAGGAGCCCGTCCACTCACCTGAAGAGTAAAAGACAAAACCTATTTAACTGCCTTAGTTTTGACATTTAGTTTTGAATAAAGAAACCGGTTTTCTCATTTTCTTTTAAAACAAATCTGGGCATTCATTCACAGTATGTGCATTTATTTATATTTGTAAAGACTTTCAGTAAATTACTTGATATGCCTGCACATGCACAGTTATTTATTTTATTTTTTTTTCCTTCAGGGTTGCATATAATGTTGAGGTCTACAAATGTGTTTGCTTGATGACATTCAAATGTAGAGAAAAGTGATTATTTATACAGCAGCCTAGAATTAACGCTTTTCTTTTCTCTGTCTACTTCAGTATTAACCTCATATCTGGACTGAAGGATGAAAGTACTGTAAGTAAGTAGCACACTTTTTTCACATCTTACATAATGGTGTTATTTCAGGGTGAAGGTATGGGAATGGGGAAAATGTGATGACAGCTATGTTCTTAATTGGTTAAAAATGAGCCCCTCCATTACAGACAAACTTTCTCCAGTCAAAATTAATTTGTAAATCAGCACTTTTGAGACGAGCCATCCGTAATTGTCGAGTGAATTCTGTTTCACATAATTGTCTCCATTTGTACTTGGTGGTCGTCCTTTTGGATCAGGCTTTTCTGTGGTCATAATGAATGTCATTCTCCTTAGAGACAAATTGGTCAGAAATGGTCAGCTCTTACTATTGTGTCAAGCAATCAGAGCCTATTGGAGCCTCTCTAGTGGACAGTTCAGGCAGTCACTGAGACATTTCAACTAGTGAGGCATTTTAAAGCCTCTATGGAAAGAGAGGAATCACTCTTAAGATCAAACAGAACTTACAATGGCTACCATAACCTACTGCCTCTCAAGCAGCTTGGCTAAATAAATTAGAGGTCTATCTATGTCATACCATAGCATAAGTAACCATTAAATGATCTTTGTTCCTGAAGATAGTTCCAGTTAAATGCTGTTACCACTAACAGTATTGTCATAAAGGAAACAAGAGTCGGTGTTATTGTTTCATCGAGTGAATATGTTTATTTCGAGACCAGAAACCTTTCATTCATCATTTATATTGCATCAGTGTCACTGTGCGCACAATTTCTGCTGATTTACCCAGGCAGCTGTGGGCCATGCACATATTAAATAAACAAACAAACAAACAAACAAACAGACAGACAAACACGGGATAAGTGAAACAAGGCCAGGCCATCAGTCACCTGGTGCCTTTCAGCTCCTTGGATGCACTTCACCTTTATCCCCGCCGCCGATTAGAGGCGCACCTGTCACCTCCTCTCGGATCAGTCCTTCCCTTTAAGGCACGGCCGCACATCAACACCTCACTCACCTCCACGTCGGACTGGACTCTCTTCCAAAAACATGCTTTGCAATTGATACAGTGCACACTAGCACAGCGCAGAGTTTGGCTGATTTTTTTTTAGAAACATTCTCTTTTTTTTCTCTATATCTCTAGTGTAGTCTGCCAGAGCCATGTGACAATTATTCTCCCACATGCTGAGTCTAATGGTCTGCCGGAGTAATTAAACACACATGCCATATTGTTTAGTGAAGAGTGTTTGCGGCAAACATTAGAGACCAGTCATCAATCAATTTCTCCATCACCCCTGCAGTCAGAGGTATTTTCTATTAATGCATTTATCCATTCGTTTCCCTTTGTTAGTATTTTCCATATTCTGTTCTGGCATGATGGATTTGGAATAGTCTTTTCTGTTGCATGTAAGCTACCCCAGGAAATAAAGATTTGTAATTAATGCTTTAGTTTGTGAATTGATTTTTTCAGCTTTGAGGAACCAAAAATCTGAAACCGGCACTTGACAGAAATGATGACATCCAGTCTTACAGTATAGACTCAGACTTATAGCATATCCCCTGAACAATATATACTGAGGGAACCTGGTACAGGATGTTTAGCATTTATTGTTCAGGTTTGACCAAAGGACCACTCAACATCTCTGTACTTTGTTGACTGATTATCTGTGTTTACATCTAAGGTATTGGGTACCATACTAATGCTGGCACTTGTTTATGAAGATACCAAGCCATTTATTATAGTAAACTTAGTAAACTTTTAATACCGAAATAATACAATGTAATGTTTTTTCTAAATAGATCACTATACAGATAACAAATACAATTACCTCATAAATCACCTCATAGAGTTCCAGTAGATTTTTTTTCATTAAAATGCTAGGACCAAAACCCACAGCCAGGGGTCACAAAACATCTGGACAATGATTTTGCCTCTTGCATGGTGCGTTTTTAGAATATTGTCCTCCACTGGAAATGATGAGGTGAGCCAGACCTCTTCCTACATTCAGATGAAGATGAGTCACTCTATGGTTCCACCTTCTGTGGACATGTTTAGCCTAAACAGCATGTGGTGTGATACCGTGGGAATCCAGAGTTCTCGCAAGATGGATGGTGGTGTGAAGCTAGAGAGCTGAATTTCAGTCATGAACAGGAGACGGATTAATACCTCTGCTAATCTTAGGGAATGACTAATACAATTGTGTGACTAGTGTAAAAAATATATTGCGTATTGGTAAAAAATGTTTTTCTTCTGTAAAAATGTTTTCTTCGCTATGCTGAATGTACTGTGTATAGTCTATGCCTAATATATTCACATATCATGCAACAAACGATTTTAAATGTTGTAACATACAGTAATGTTAATAGTTTAATCATTTATAGCATTATTGATGTCTCTGTGTGTAATAGGCACACCAGGGAATGATTCATTGAGGCATATACAGGTCAACTTTCATGTAGATCTCATGAAGTTCAAAAAGAAGATGTAACCACCTCATACTGTATCACCAAAGTGATATTTCAGCACTATTTACATGGACAGCTCCCTTGAAGTACTACTTCAGAGCGCTACCCTTGCATTCCCACTATACGAGCATGGTCGGGGAAACACACATAAAAATATAACAAACATTCATAAGATTTGATAGTAAGATCAATCATAGAACACTCCAATTAGAATCATTGCAACTGGGAAGCGGGTCGTTGTTTGGGCAACCAAGAGCACAGGGCACTTTAGGTCTGCAAAGCAATAGTGTAAGATGACAATCGCATGTTTGTAATAAATAATTCTATTCATATTCAGCCAGACATATTACACGAGTTGGGAATTAAACAGAGAATGATGTCAAATTGTTGCAACTTGATGCAATGATAAATCATTCACAATTAGATCAGTTAGACTGTAGCACAGTCACACCAAAGTTATTCTGCATGTTTTTGTTCAACAAATGTGTGTAATAGACTCAAATTATTAGTTTATTTAATACTTTTTTTTAGACCTAAGACCAGGTATGATTATTTGAATAGGCATATGTTTGTGTTTTGAATGGTTCCATCACATTGAAAATGTGTTATAAAACATTGTGTGTATGTTTTTTTTTAAAAAACACATCTCTATGTCCAGACAGGGACAGCACAGTGTGTGTTGTTTCTAACACAATCGTTTTAAGAGTGAAAGAACCAGCTCATTTGCATAGCGGCAGAGTAGCAGTCGACTCTGTGGCCTAATTTCCAGATGCCCGCGATCTCAGGGGTCTGTCTCTGTTGTGTAAAGAAACCCAAGAACATGTTCACTCCAATTAGTCAATATATCCTGGGCAGGGTTAATGCAAATAGAGAGGAGAGCAATATTTACTTAAAACAGGCATTCATTAGGATTTAGAGGATTCTCTTGAAAAGTTGGTACTGGATATCATGCAGATATAGGTTATGTATTCATAATACTAATTGTACACTAAATAGGCATTTATTATCATTTAGAGGATACTTAAAAATAATTAAGTAATTAATGGAAGACTCTGATACTGGACACCATGCAAATAGGTTCTGTTTATAGATTGTTAATGTCAGGAATATTTCTTTGTACAGAGCGTGGTGAGATATGATAGTCATCTGTATAATTACCACCACAATTTCAAACCAAACAACTGAGCTCCTGTAAACTCAATCCTGATGAGTTTATTATGGTTAATGTATCATCTGCGTTCACAAACATTTGATGGCCTGCAACGTTGTTTTGATTCCCGCTCAGGCTTTGAGCATAATTTCAGACGCAGCTTAACTTATCTCAGTATGATATCAAATGGATGCACTAAGACTTCCTGGGCCGCAGGCACAATAAGCCATGTGCTCTCTTTACATACAGTGGCATTGTCTTACGTAACAGTGAGGATTAGGGGAAACGACTGTGTTTCAGGAGGGATAAGAAATAGATCTAATGAATCTTACATGACAAAAATATTAAACTGTTCAGTTGTTTTTGCTGAAAATGGCACAATGTTATTCAGTTGTGACATGCAGACTTGTCATCTAGTTTGTTTTTAGGAATGCAGTGTTCTTTGGATCTTTCTTGAACTGTATATTGCATGATTATAGTATAGCAAATGACAAGCAGATTTAACATCTTTATAGCTATGCAAAGTCAATGAGTGCCAACCTCAGTCACATCTGAAGCAGTTTGAAATATAGTGGCATTGTATTACAGGCCCAATTTAGCAAACAATCAACCCCCTTTTCAATTCAGTGTTCATTCGCTTTGAGTCAAATACTCATGTGTTCGTAGGCTTAGCTGAACTTGGAATAATGCATGAGACATTAACACATCTTGTTCCATCTTGTCACAGTTTAGACGCAGTGTTCCACTGAACAGATTTGTCTCATTAATGCCTTTATACTGCTACAGTAAATGTCTTCAGCTTACTTCACCATGGTGCCATGAAGGTCATGTTCCAGAGGACAGGATGAACTGGTTACTGGTTATACTGTAGATCACAAGTAGATTTCATGGTAAAAAGCAAAATTCTTTTCACAGAAGCACTTATTTCTAGTTTTTATGAAATACATTAAGCACAATTAAGCACTGTACTTCACTCACAGTATCTGACTGTGGATTTATACTTGGTAAATAGTGACTAATTCTGAGAAACCTTGTTTCTCATGTTTTTTTTCTTATCTTTCCACTGCAGGGTGTGTTGGTTTGTATTAAACTGAATATATGTTTCAGAGTAGCTGACTCTGCCTGTAAGGCCAAGTGTTTGTGTTTGTGTGTGTGTGTGTGTGTGTGTGTGTGTGTGTGTGTGTGTGTGTGTCACGCGTCACGTGTGCATTACCTCTCAAAGACTCCTTACTGGTTAGAGGCATCTGAGACACGGTACGGGAGAGGGAGGGAATGGTCACCTGTGACCTGTTGCAGGATAGAGTCTGCCTTCCACTGCAGTCATGTGTGTGTGTGTTTGTTTAAAGTCGATAAGATGAATTCAGAAATTCCTGTGCCGTCTTGTTCTGCTCCCTCTCGTCACAGTTTGCTGTGCACACACACTTCAGATAGGAATGGACCTATCTTTTCTAAGCAAAACTCCTAGACATCTTTTTTTTATATCTCTCACCATACTTTTTAATGATGGGTACTGGTGCATGAGAGCAGTTAGCTTATGTATACTAACACAGAGAGCACAAACCAACAGCTTTAAGAAGGAGTGGAAACACATGGGATTTCCTTATGAAAGGCATTCCGGCATCCTGAGACTGGACATCAATCTGCATTTCCTCAAATGAAAATCTGGCGTAGATCTTTGTTTTCCAGCCAGGAATAAAAAAAGTTTGCAGTGCACAATTACTCAGAGGCGCCTTTCGGATGAAGAGGGCAGTGTGATATTCGTCTTCTCAAGAGGAGCTTGAAGAATGCATCACTGAGTAAAGAATGCCATCTCCCTGGCCTGGGGACGGCATTCTGCTGACTTTGATAACTAGAGCAGCAATGCACATGGGGCTCATTCTATAATACTGCTTCATCCATGCATTCTGGCAGCCTGGCACACATATAGAAGCGGCACGACACGCATTGCACTCGTGACTCGTGGATTGGATTTGATCATAGCAACAGCAGTAACTCATGCTCATGGATGGTAACAATAACAGTAGCACAATAATAACCGGGTGCTAAAAAGTGTTAAGTGAGATACTTACATGTAAAAAGTGTCAACTGAGCTACTTTCTTGTGTATCAGATGGTGCAGTCCGATGTTGATCCCAACCTACTATCTCTGTCCTCTGACCTACAGTATAACTGTGTCAAATGTGGTGCGGACATATTGGCCATTGCAATTGCATGAAATACTTCCATTTGTGTGATTTTGCAGAATCGCAGCTGACTTGCATCCTGTGAATCACAACTGGTGGTGAGTTGAGTCCTCCTACCATGACCGTACATTTCTTGGGGTGCTTTTAGTTGACCATTCATTCAATAATAATAGGGGTGGTAAACAGGACAGGAATGACAACCCCCTACCCCAAATCCCCCAAAGTACTGTGCTCCTGACTTTCTGTACTTATTTTTCATTTAAATCAGACATATAAATGCTTGCTATGCCAAAGATGAGTTGCCCTGCCAAAGGGAACTGTCTCCTCACATCCGATCTTACTGACATGTACTTTGAAGTGGGTGAGTAGAGGTCTATAGCCACACTGTTGCCAAAGGCCTCTGTGAGCTTGGCTCTTTGAACAATCTGGGCACCATTACAGATATCTTCCTTTTCTGATGTCTCTGAGCAAACATGTATGCTTAACTAATCAGAAGTTCCAAGTCAGAGTTTTAAGGCTGTAAATGATGTGAGACGAGGCAGAAAGTCAATGTTTCCATAGAACAGAGAAACACACACACACACACACACACACACACACACACACACACACACACAACCTCAGTATGGTAAACAGGGTTTGCAGTGTGGTAGGTTTAAGCTTCAGACTGACCCTCTTTCTCTGAGCACAGCAAGGCACCTACACCACAGATGTTTCCATATAAATATACAATTTTGCAAGCAAATGATTGTGGCTTTGCAGATACTCTTCCAACAGATGTGTTTTCCTTAACCCTAGAGAGTAGTTTGCGAACATTGACCACTGCGAATTCGTATAACAGAGGCAATAAAATTGCTTATAAGATGTTATATTATCCAGAGAGGTACTTCATTTGAATGTAAGAAGCATAATACTGTTGGATGATGGCTTAAATATCAGCACCAAAAACATTTAATCTTTTCAAGTCCAAATACATATATTCTATTCAGAGTTAGTGTTGCAAGAAGGGAAAATTACATTCTACAGCATTGTTAGCTAGCTAACTATAGTTTGATATTGCCAATATATCAAACCGCCACACAAAAAGTATTGTTTCATCTGGTGCACACATTGTTAAATGGTCTGTTCACTTGGTCATATCCAAGCAGAACATAGTCAATAATGGCAGAGAAAAGACGGTCAACTGCCGTGACGTTTCCAGCATATGGCTGTCATATTCTGATGCTAATAGCCCCCTAGCATTGCAGCCTTCAGCACAGCTAAGCTTTCACAGCTGTTAAAAAGCCTCTCTGTATTTATCCATGTGTCAAAATATGGCTGTGAGGCAGCAATGTGCCATTATTGAACTGCCAGTGCTACTGGAGAGGGAGGTGCATCTCTCCCAGCCTGTCACTTCCTGCTGTGATCCAATTCTCCATCTCAAGCAGAAAAGGTGAGGGACGAGCCCTCTTAGGAGGACACTGACTTCTTAAAGTCTGTAATCAAGATCAGCACCATCCTCCAGCATCTGCGATATCTTTTCCTCTGCTGCAGTGTGGACAAACATGCCCAAGCAACTCTGGAATGATTCTCTGTGTTGCTTTCATTTCATAATGTATTCATTTGGAATCCCTCAATGCACCGTAGTATACAGTATTGTTGTGCAAAGTCCATAATTATTATTGAACATGGATAGCAGCGTATTTTCTACCTCAGTGCACAATATTAATAATCTGTAATGACATTAAAGACTGGAGCTCCTTAGAAGCTCATTTCGACAACTTCAGATCCATTTGCAGTACATTAGCCGGGATAATTATTTTATGTGAATTAATTTGTTTTGTTTGCTTCTTTTTTTTTATCTTGGTAAGGCATGTCTGGGAATAATTCACAGTCATACGGTGCTTAATTACTTGCTTCAAAAGTAATAAATAAAAATGTAATTATGTTTTATAATGAGCAAGATAAGGAACTTCTAAGTCAATGTATCATTGCAGGTATGAAAACTTTAGACATATCTACTAGACACATATCATTTTTATGAATCTGTGCTCCTTTTGGTGTCCTCTTTGAATAAGGGTCATATCGTAGGTGCTACCTCTACAGACACAACACATTCCGATCCTATATAAACCATTCAACACGTTCAGCTCAGAGTACCAACACTTACATGCTTTTGAGAAGGTCTTGAGGAATCCAGAGTGCTCCATTGATTCTTCCTCTGGCGATGGACTATACGCAGCTATTTGGTTGGGCCACATTGTATGCAATTTGTCAAACACAAAGAAAAATATCAAATACCAGATATTTGTTATTTCACACTGTAGGGTTTCAGTGACAATGCTACCCAGTGATACACCAGGGCACAGTGTGTTCATCAGCTCTTCCTGTATAAACCCTTATTTTTTCTCTCAGGGTGCACCAAGATGCACAAACTTGAGATGAGGCTGTTTTGATCAAGGTTGAATTCCATTACTGTTGTGTATCAGCCTTCCTCCCCAGCATCTGGCCTAAGAAAGATGAAAAGGGTCAGTATTCTTTTGAAGCCGTATTCTCCGATATGCCTCCATTACTGCCCAGGCTGGAGGTATGGAATGGCTATTTGGAAGAATTTGACTTTGATTTTCAAAGTCTTGACCATAAAGAGAGTGCATTGTTTTTTCGTTTGCACAATGATGTTGACCTGAAGCTTGTGGTCTTTGGTCCTTTGATTTATACATTCTTTATTGACAGTTCCTTTTCATCCTGAGATCTTGGCCATATCTGCGTGCACAAAACAGTCTCATGTTTGATCATAGTTTCATTGCCTCTTTCCTCAGGGCTGCCTCAGGTACTGTACCTGTTGCCTGTTGGTTTATTTTCTTCAAGTTTGGCTGGTGTTCATTTTATCTCAGCCATTTGTTTTTACTATATCATCTTAAGTCAGTCATTGGCACAGTGACAATCAGAATAGCACACAATACATGTGAAAAGTTTGATTCCAAAATGGTATATCTCCATTTTTAAAAACACTGATAAATCATGTTATTTAATTGCATATTTCAGGAAATGCCAATAAAATTGCAGTTGTGTTGTTTTGATTCAGTCAAGATCAATCCACTGAAATTGCCTGGAAATCATTCAAATAAATGATTGGTGAAAATTCTTTAAACATTTGGAACCAAACTCTTCATATACTGTAACACCCTGGGTTTGTGAAAGCTTTGTTCATGTTGCATGCCTGAGTCCTGCTGTGCACTATCGACGGTCTGATAAGAGAGAGAGGAGCTACAGTACAATACATTAGAAAAATAAATTATGAGAAAATCCTCTGTGGGCACACTTCAATATTTGCAAAGATTATCCAAAGAAGGTAGCATCTAAATAATCTGCTTGATTACCATATATATATATATATATATATATATATATATATATATATGTAAGGGATAACGGCCGACGAGGTGACCGGTTCGATGGAAATAATGGCTAGGTGGAGGTCTAGAACTCCGGCGACGTGCGAAGCACGGAGACGGAGTTACCTCCGCCGTGCCATTATTTCCATCGAACCGGTCGACCTCGAAGGCCGTTATCCCGCTTATCTCCCGTTTGTATTCATAACCTGTATATTTAGAACATAGTTTTATTCCACCGTTGCGTCCGTAAACATCGCTAAAACTGTCTTGACTGTGGGACTACTTTCCGCCACATATCAACTTTCTACTTGCAGGACAAAACTGCCGTTACTAGTTCTAAATGGATGGTTGCTATGGCCAAAAGCCAGTCGTTAGTTCTAAATGGCTGGTTGCTACGGCCAAAAGCCAGTCGTTAGTTCTATCTCTCCCGTTGTCAAGCGGGCATATCCCAGGATTCTGATTAACTTTAACTTTGAAAGATCGCTACTTTTATAGCCTACATGGCATCCAACCAGGGGCGCCGCCAGAAATTCTGGGCCCCATGAAAGATTTCGATTTAGGGCCCCCCCTAGCCTGGCTAACGCCTCCCACTTCTCAAATGAGACGTGGTCTGGCAACCAGACGTTCATTTTCTCGTATTTGAAAAAATGCCCAGATCCGTTCATTGGGCGCCACGGATGTCTATCAAATGCGCATAGCTCACCCAACTCGTTCGTATGCAACGCTAAGGGCTGCCGTAAATCCTTTGGCGTCGAATGTAGACGCAAGAGGGCAACGGAAACTTCTCGGATGTTCTGTGATTGGTTCGCCAACATCAGGCGAACATTAGGGCGTTAGTTTCCAGACTGGCTTAGCAGCGGGATTGAAATCACCGCGCAAGGCAGTATGGGAAAACCCAGGCTAGGCCCCCCCTCCCCCTCAAAAAAAAAAAAAAAAGTATAATTATTAATAAGTAATATATATACAGAACATGTATTTGATACCATGCTAAAGTTGCCTAAAAAGAGGAATATAAAATCAGCATTTGACAATTGATCTTAATGCCTTGATTAAAAAAAGGAGTAAAAATCAATCATTAGCCTGTTTGATGCTCATTGAGCTCAATGCAAATAAAACAGGCTAATAGGCCTACTGGAAAAAGCACCATGTCAATCTATAGCTATGGTGAAGGGTACGTGATGATGTGGGGCTATTTTAATCCCAAAGGCCAAGGGAACTTTATCATGGATGCATAATATCCTAGATCCATTAAATAGCTGGCCTTTAAAAATAAAAACATATAAAAAATCCTCCTGCTCCTATGGGAATTTAACATAGGGGTCAAATACTTCCTTCCCCCTAGCATTTCTGGAAGAACATTTATTTATTTACATTCTTCAATCACAAAGAAAATTGGTGTCCTTAGCGGTTTGATTTTTACTCATTTTTTTTATTAAGGCATTAAGATCAATTGTCAAATGATGATTTTATATTCCTCTTTTTAGGCAACTTTAGCATGGTAGCCTATCAAATACATGTTCTCCCAATTGTATATATATTATATATATCATTATTATTTTTATTAATAAAAAAAATGCACAACTGTCTGAATCACACTGAATAGACTGTTGCCTTAAAATGAAAATACCATGGTACATATTATGGAATATATTGATTTTCTTTTATGAGCAAATATTGTTAGGCCACTATGCAGTTCTTTCAAGCCAAATGTTCATGTGTTGAGAGAATTGCATGCATCACTTGATATGGATTTATAACATTCTGTATGCACATTGGGGATACTTCAGAGCTCTCCAGCAAACATCATGTCAATCATGTATTCCAATTGTTGTCTTTATTGACTTACTGTATGTGATCAAATGTTTGCCTTGATGAGTAACTAGGCTAGTTAATTTATTGTATTGTATTGCTCACCTCCTCCTTCAATTGGGATTTGGGTTGATATGAGGGCTGGGGTCCTATTCCTGAGGATGAATCTGTCGTGTGTATGTTGAGGGCACCTTAAGAAACCAGTTCTTAGCACCAGCAGTCGTGTAGGCTAATATTTTATCTTGCATAGCCTAGTACAATAGCCTAGTTTATTGCTCAAGTTCATCCAGTTACAGACTACTGTAAATTACACTTAGCCTACAGACCTTCTACATTACATTCATCTGTTCTCCCATGGCAATGAACGTGGAGTGTTTAAATAAAATACTGCACTTCTTAGCCTAGGCTACTGAAAATTGTTGTTTTGATAGGTTTAGCCTAAACGAAATCATCTCTTTTATCAGCTAGCAAGCTATGTGTTGTGTCATGGCATCCAGTGTCAGTGAATTACCTTTCTTTTGGAAAAACCGAGTGACCTTTTTTCTCCCTCTTAGCTCTCTGCTTCTGCTTGCGTTTGTGATATCCAGACTTCATAATTTACTTGGCAACTTCTAAAATGCACGCACCTATGCAGAGTGCGAATTGGGGGGTAGGATAGCCTGCTGCTCATAGTTCGAATTACATGGGGGTGGGGGGTAAAAACGTTAATAAATGCCGGTTGTAATGACTTGATGACATGATTTTCAACGAGCTAGACGTCTGCTAGCAAGATACATTTACCCAGCAGCAGCAAAACGAATGTAGCCTACTGGAGGAATTTACCTAGCGTTTTGTCACTCAATGTTGACACTGCTGAAGTCGTCTTCTATCTCCGTTCTAGCGCCACGGTGGTTGAAAATGGTACAGTCCACAATAGGGGTGTTTGAAATCGCTTTAGATTATGTTCCTACAGTGAAAATAGTAGTTGACTTGTAAAACCATATATAATTTCCTTATTTAAACAGATCAAATTAAACATTTATTCAAAAATCCTACACATGACAATACTATTACATTATTATTGATAGCCTTCAAAGGGCCCCCTGTCAGTGCTGGGCCCTTAGAATCGTCCTAACCTTTCCCCCCCTGGCGGCGCCCCTGCATCCAACTAGCTACAATCCACCTCCGTCATATGCTACAATGTTACTATGGTTCTGCACGTCTGTATTTCAGCTTGGATGCAACGTGACAGTTCATTTAAACTTCGCAACGAGTTTGGCGAATTAATATTCAAGTGTGATACGGGAACTACTTCAAAGGTAGCAGGTTATACGAAGTTAATGGCCACCCCATCAGCCAATCAGAGAAGAGAATTCCATTGTTGAGGGAGATAAATATATATATAGGCTACAGTATATTATAGATTTGGGGAGTTGCTGCCTATAGGTAAGACTGATCATTTAAGCATTCATTAGAAAATGAGTAGTTTAAATAACCAAAAAAGTCTTTCAGGAACTACCCTAACATCAATACATTGCCAAACAACATGAGTATTCTATTATACACAGTGATTGAGAATTTAGGAAGATGTCCATACCTAGAATTATTAAACAAAGAATAAGCTGTGTTCATTATCTTGCAACTATGGATTTATGTAATTACAGATCAGTTGTCATCCTTCTGTCCCTCAGTCAGAAACATTGCCAAGTTCAAGTAATATTGAACAAAACCTCACTGACTCTGAGAATCAGTCAGGTAGCCTCAAGCCTTTTCACCTTTTTATGAAGAACAGCGGAATTAAACTTAAAACTCAGATAGCGTCAAAGGTGTGTCCAAATCCATCAAGCCAGCCTTATCTTGCTTGACAAATCGATCGCCAAATCACCTGAAGTATTGCCTGGTTGTTGTTATGACTGAGAATGACAGATCAATGAAGAGCTAAATCGCTTATAACCTTTTAAGCTATTAAAAACAGATTAGATATTCAACTTCTCCTCAATCACAGCTGAAGTGTTGACAGACTTGTGGTTAGATTCAAATAGGGAAGAGTGAATTAATTCATATAAGCAAGCAGTCAAGCCACCCAAGAGAATGAACCCAACCAGTTATTGGATTCTTTTTCTAGAAAGTATGTACAGTATCTTTTTCATATATTCACACGTCTATGATTGTCTATTCGAATTCTATTCGATTTATTCAAATGTTTTATCCAAATTTCAAGGGAGACTAACTTTTTAACCTACTAAATCTGCTCTGTAGGTCTGTTTGGTCACCTGGCCAGCGATTTCTACATGACCAAAAATGTAGGAACTAACTGCTTTTTCAGTGGCACACTTGATATTTTGACAGGCAGAGGAGTACAGTTACTGTTCGACACAACCTATGGCTGCTCTGGTGGCAGCAGCATTAAATAGTATGGAAATGCATTTTCTTTGGAATGAAAAAACAACTGCATTTCAAATCTTTGTTTACAAGAAAGATGTGTTTGCTGTAGTTGCTGAGTTTTAAGTTTAATTTCATGTGCTGTTTACCCCTTTGGAAATCTGAAGTGAATGAAAGGTCCCCAGATCTCAATTGAAATTGAGAAGTGGTCTAGGGTCAGCCAAACTAAAGTGCTTCGGCTCAGGATTTGTTATGTGAATGTTCAAATTCATAATAAATATGTTGGCTGGAAAACCATACTGTCAGCCTCAAAATAATATGAAATAATACCAGCAGAGGTGCCAAGAAGTCCTCAGCTTGAATAACTGAGGTAGGCTTTTTTTTTTAGTCGTACATCAATGCGTCTGTGTCAAACAGGGAGACAGTGGCCCACTAGGCCTCCAGAAAGTCCTGCTGGAAAGGCTGACCTACTAGGTGACCTTACACTGACCACTGGAGAAAAAGCCTGCCTGCTGCTCGGCTGTTAATGAGCTCTGAAGGCCTGCTGCTCTCCTGCTGGCTCCATGGCCTCTGTCACGGGGGACCACAGGGGTCCGCACATTTGCCCTGTAGAGCCACGCTATAGACAAGAGTACCGCAGGAGAAACATCTCCCTCTCTCTCCTCTCCTCAAGCTTTCAGCAGTGACAGGGATGTTTCTACAAATAACATTTACAACGCTGTGCTGCTGCTCGTCTGAATGAACAATGCGTGTGTGTGTGTGTGGGAAAGTATGGTTCAGTGCTGAAGTCAAACTATAAATATGCATCTTACACGGGGGGATTTTTCAGTCATCATAATGGTTTTGTTTAGTATCTCTCTCTCTCTAACACACACACACACACACACACACACACACACACACAAACTGCACATGTGATATGTAGATTAACTATAACTTCAATGTGAGTCCTGAAAATGTAAATGATTGCTTTTGGCAAATTCTCTGAATTGTATTTTTCTTTCCCATTTGCAGCCCATGCTGTGCAGTGTGCAGTCTGCCAAAAACAGTTTATACTAATTTATAAAATCTGTTAATGATTTTCAAACAATCAAGAAGACGCAGGCATTTACTATGTGGCCATCTGTAAGCACAGCTACCTAGGGAAATTAACTATACAAACAACATCACAGCCTTCAGTGGTTGAAAGTGTAAATAAACAAATCTGTTAGGCCTGAATCCGGTTCGTCATTGACAGTGAAAAAAACAAATATTATAGGCTGTAAAGGGACATATGATTTTTATTTCATTTTATTTTTTTGTCAGACACAATAGCACACATCCTGAGTCTGTATTCAGTTCCCCTTCCTAGATGAGAGTCTCTGCTTGCACACCTCCGACGTGACTGTGGTGGAGCCTGCTGGCTTGGATGATTCACGCCATCTGCTTGCAGGTCACATCCTGACGCTTTCCCCCGGTTCTTGGTGCCTCATTGAGCATGAGATAATTGTGTGATGAACAATAGCACAATAAGATCCCGAGCTGTAAAAACTCCCCCAAAACTACAACAAATAGAGGGAATATGGGCGCATTGTGGCACCACAACCATTGGCACACGTTGCTGGCTCAGTGGAATCCGAAAAGGTGAGCAGCACTTGGGTAATTTAACAGATTGTCTAGCAGAAGTCAAAACTAAAGTAATTTTAATGTGTAACAGGGAAGACATTTTTATGCAGATTGGGGATTGGAGTGTCCCCAGCTAATTTGAGATCACTTCGCATAAAGTTGTTTTTTTTCTCCATTCGATGGTCCAGTTTAATGTGTGCCTTCCACTGGAACCTCAAGCAGTATGTGACTGTTTTGTGTGGAAAATCATAGGTATACAGTACATATCTTACCACTTTCATAAAAAAAAAAAAAAAAAATACAAATTGATGTTGAAATGTTGTTATTGCCGCTCACTCCTGGCACTTCTATGCCATTACACCACATTCACTCTGTGAGCATGAACAAGGACATTATGTTCAATCTTGTTTATGTTTCTAACAGTATCTCCTCATCATGTCTGCCTTGTGATTGACTTGAGACTTGTGAATGGCCTATGGCCCTGAACTGTTGGAATTCTATGGGTGTGATGACTCATCAATCATACAATTGGTCTAAATAGCAATGTGAATTTCAAAAGTACAGTATATTGTTGGGAGCTGCTGTTTTTTGACTGAGTATGGTGAGACCTTGGTAAGTCTTTTTTGTTCTTGTCCTTGGTCCTTAAACAATCCTCTTACTCAGGTTTTTTATTTATTTATTTTTTCACAATGACATTGACAATGACAAGTTGCTTAACTTTTTTGGGTAATTTTGTAGAAATGCATGGTCAGTGGCGAAAAGTTTAATACATTTGATACATTTAGGGGTATGTCCAGTCCATATTCAGGGTGGTTTTGTGATCAAACATCAAAGGGTCTATTCCCTTTCTGGCTATATTTCTGCCAGACTGTTAAAGCAAGAGACCCTGACAATATACAATTTGGGCTCTATTTTAACAATCTTAACACAAAGTCAGACATGTGATGCGCTATAAGCGTTTAGGGTGTGTCTGAACGATATGTGCTATCTTGATAGCAATTTTTTAAAAAATGGTCTTAGCGCCGGGTGTAAGATAGGGCCCTTCAACTGTAAGATCAACAGCCAATCATAACACCGCCTGTGCTCCTGAACCTACGTGCTGAATGACTGGAATTTATTGTTCGATCGAACTGAAGTTTATTTTCCATTCGCAGGGTCAGGACTGTACATTGTCTTCACACACTGGACAGCTGGAAGACTTTCAGGAAATGGATTGGATAGTGAGTAGCGAGCACACTGACACCCACTGGTTTCAATCAACAGCTCTGTGTACACGATTAACTGAGGATGAAACAGTTCCAACAGTACTCTTCTTTGAGTGCCACTGTCTTTGTCATCATTTCAAAAACTTTTCACTCATTACATCACCAGCTTTAGTCTAAAAAACTCCATTTTCACATCTAATGCAGGTATCGTCATGGCAGCAGTCTTATCTACAGAAATGTCCAATTACATCCAAATGCGGTTCCTTTTTCAGTCGGCATATTGTAATTGTGCACTGAGGTGCTCCATAATGGAAGAATGGGTCATATACTCAAGAGAGAGGAGCTATTCAGACCACAGGCTTTTAGCTACAGTGACTAAAGGTCTCTGCAGGCCCGTGCGGTAAAACACTGCGATAAAATAATAATTTAATCTTATCGGCTGACTGAAACATTTATGGGAAAAAGCACTCTGGAACAGATCTTTGCATTGTTTTCACAGATGCTTCTAATAGGCAAACACAATGCAAAAGGCTTCCCAGTGGAATCAGAATGTTTCAGTGCGTACATTCCTCTGGATGTTCCTTAATCTAGGCAGACCTCCAGCACCTCCCCCACGATCAAACACAGTCATTCTTTATTTTCCCCCAGAAAACAGAGCTCAAGCTGTTTGCAGCTTGAACTCAGACGCCGCTTGTGAGCGAGAGAGAAATAGCTTTACATACATACATACATTGGTCTGATCAAGGCTTTTAGATTTTGTGCGAGCAACTCTTGTTTCAGCATTATCCATGCTTCAGGCTGAGATCAGTACCCAAACCCCCAAACACACACACATACACACACACACACACACACACACACACTGGGTGGGGCTTGCAGTGATGGTAGACAGTTATTGATTAAACGCCATGTGAGTGCCAAGACTGTGTGTGAAGCTGGGAGATATGGCCATCGTTTGAGGGCCACGATTAGGAGCCCAACAAACTTAACATCTCTGCCTCATAGACACAGTGCACACTTCAGCTTCTTCAGCTGTTCTCTCTGCAGGGAAATCAGTTCCAGTCTATGCAATAACACAGACAACTATTGGGAGCAGTATAACTTCAAATATATAAAATATTTTCAGATTTTTTTGAGTCATTCTGGTGTTTATGGGCATCATCCCTTAAGCCCAGCTCTAAGAGTACTGGATTGGGGATAATGTTTTTATCACTTTTTATGATGAAGTGAATAGTATTTTATTCCCAGGTTCCTTTTTTTATGGAGGACCTGGGACAGAATCGTGGCAATCAGCTGGAATTTAGACCACCCGAATGTTTAATAAAAAAGAATTGCAGGCTGCTAACATGTAGTAATCCATGACATCCTGTTTCACTAAGGTATAAAAATATACTGACACAGAGGTCAAATGCCCCAGTAATTCCTCAACAAGACAAGAGAATTCACAATTTCAGTAAGGGAAAGTATTGCAAGTAGCCTAGAAATCGAGACGCCCCTAGCAGCAGCAAATCTAATTTGGCTGCTGGGGCAGTCTAGCAACGCTCCGTAGAGCTTGGGAGCTGAGAAATGGAAGAATCACCGGACCAATCACATTGTGTATGAGTCTGTGGGCGGGCTTAGCATAGTGGTGACTGACATGCAACCAGAAGTTGCAACGGTTACGCATCCTGCTGTTTGAAAACAAGAAGTTGATTTGTTTAGCGTTATCCTATTGCGTGGAGAGGGAATTTGAAAGAATACTGTTTATCCCACCCCTCCGATTGAGCCCTGCCTACGGTGAGTTCCCAGGCCCTACATCTTAATGTGGGTCTGGCTGGTCAGGCTATATTGCAAGGCAATTGCCATGTTAACATAGGTGAAGGAAAAATCCAAATGTATGACTGATAAAAAAAAAACCCAAACAAACAAACCAAACTAAAAACAAAACACTTCTTGTCTGGTACCCGAGACAACACATCGCCTGCTCCTGAACCTATTCCCAGCCAGAGACCGAGTTCCTGGTTCCCCTTACTGGTTCTTTTCCAGGAGTTCCACTCCAACCTCACTCAGCACTTTGCGCACCCTGATCACACCCACACCCAAGCCTCCTCATTCCAAACCTTTCCCGAGCGCCCTGCTTTCTCTTGGCCAAGGCAGAGGTCCATGCCTCTTCCTGAATTCTAAATGAATTTCAAACTGCACTCTCAATTTCTGTGTGGCCTCATAAAAACACGCATTGCCTCTGAACTTAAAGAGGTGCAGTCCTTGCTCTTGCTAAAGCAGATTGACAAAAAAGTGAAAATAATGCCAGCAAAACTGTTTGGGTCACAGAGGGAGCGGAATGCAAAAAAAAAAAAAAAGCACGAGTTCTGTATCTTCTCATCCTCCTCAAGCTGCAGTGCACTTAAAATGCAGTCTACATTTAAGCACAAAAAAACACTTCATACAGTGAGTCTGCATATGGCTCATTTAGCTAACAGGATTTTCCCCACTTCTGAGCCCATACCAATGTTACATTTGGATGCCTTATTCCATGTCTCTGAACCTCTGCACTTTTTACTTTTTTGGTGCATCACTGAATCCTGTCCTCCTCCCCCTTCTTTGCCTTCTGGCCTTCTGTGTGGCTTTCTTGGCTGTGTTGCATGACATTGAAGGGTAGCCTCCTCTAAGCCAGTGGGCTGAATTAAGGGTCTCATAAGACAAATGCCTATGACTGAGATTGCTTTTTGCAAATTCTGTGATATTAAGTACTTAATAATAACACATTATTAATGGCGGTTTGGTCCCCAACAAATTGTTTTAACAACGAAGGGGCTATTTTGGATGACAACAACAATTTTTTTGTTGGGGTCCATACCGACGTTAATCGGAACAGTAGAGTAACATTAGAATTTGAGAAAAACAGTTCTTTTCTGCGGATCTCCGGGATACATGCAAGTTGCTGATAAGGAATAGGAGCTTTTACAGGGTCCTTTTGTGCAAATGTTCTCAATTCAGCAAATCACCAAAAGTTGCTAAATTTTATCTGGCAGAATATCTCTTAAGGAATACCACCTTCCACAGTAACTCAAAAATGGAGAGACAAACTAACCATTGCAGTAGCTTAAGCCCTCTTTTAGTTTTAGTACACTTTCGTTTCTATGCTTAGATTTTGCCTATGGAGCACCTGCTCTTCAATCAAATGATGAGCATTTGGTTTAACACTGTAGAAAGTTAAATACCGTCAAACATTTGGTTGCCAGATTTATACATTTTTCTCATGATCAAACAAATCTCAGATGTTATTGAAGGGAGCATATAACATGGCAATAATATTGCGAGAGACATGAACTTAGTTAATACTAAACATGCAAGTTCTTGACAGCAGAGACTATAGCCATTCATAGATCAGCTTCACACTTTTCTTTTTTTCAAGCCATTTGACATGGCCGCAGCCAGAGTTCTGCTGTGTCAGTCGCCCGCACCCGACAAGTCCACCATGATCTTGTCCTTATATGTACTTGGTCAATTATTCATTTCAGCTGAACATCATTCACATTCATGGTGGCTGATTACCTTAAATGCTTTAGCCCCAAGGGCTGAGCAATTCCTGCCCTGCACAAATTAATAAAACCTAATTAATGGAGGGGTTAGCAGAGCAGGATGGGGAGTGATGAATGATAGTTAAGACTCTGATCGAATTCCCCCACGTTAATTGGCTTTACAAAGTCATCCTGCAGAATCACAGTAGCTGTCATGTCCCTGGCACATCCCAGCTGAAGGACTTCATTACGGAAAGGCTGGTGCAGACCACCCGGCGCTAGTGTGAATCAGTGACCCCGGTTGGTGACGAGGACTTTTAACCTTTTCAGTTCATTATGTAACTTTACACTCGTCAAACATGGCATGTGAGAGGGTATTTCTTAATTCAAAATTCCCCTCTAAAACAGATGTGTGTAAGCTCACACCTCCAAAAGATGGTTACCAATATGGTGTCCTGTCAGTACTCGTATGTGGACTGTGGTCTTTGGCCCTCGACATTCAATGCCAATTCCAGTGAAAAAAAAAAAAAAAAATTGTGTTTGTGTTTACATGTTGTTGTTGTCAAATGTTCCCTTGTTAAACATGTATTCAAAACACGTTGTACCTCGAGCCACAGCAGTGTGGTCAAACTACAGCTAATGTATTAAACATCATTTCATATTGCACCACCTCATTCCAAATTTTGAATGTTCTCTCTCCATGCATTCAAGCATGCTGTGTGTGTGTTATAAGTTCACACTACTTAGGCTAATGTTTGTATGAATAAGTATTTATCCAGTCCTTAAAGAACAATTTATTTACAAGCTTTTAAGGACTTCTCTGTTGTACAAGGTGGTCCAAGATTTAATATTTGCAACTGACCGCAACATGAAATATTGCTTGTGGCAATCACTTAAATTATTGTAATTAAATGACTTGCCAAATACATTTTTAAATATCCCTTGTGGGCTTTGATCACATCACTGTTTCTAATGCTCAGCAACATTTAAGAGCGCTACCCAACAAATATGATTTATCCTTCCAGGCTGGTTCCAATAAATGTGGATATTTCATTCTGAAAGATATGTCTACACTGCAGTTCTTCTTAAAATGCAGCAAATGGTGAATATTGATGCGGATGACAAGCGTCCCCCCCCCCCCCCCCCCCCCTTCTTTTCTGCACACATATTAGGATTTCCCAAAAGCTTTTCTTTAATTATTCACCAAAAACCTCAAGTGGAGGATGAAGTCTGGAATACTGGTGGCGTGCTTCTGCTTAAATGCTTGGCCTGAATAAGCTAATCAAAGTGCGGCTATGTTGCATTCACAATGAATGTACGTCACATCGGAAAACATACAGTCTTATCATACTCCCAATCAGAGTCTCTGATGTGCCAAAAGGGTTTGTTGTGTGTTTTTTTTTTTTCCTCCACTGGACTTGTCACACTCTCCGACTCGCGTCTGATTCCTGGGCAGGGAGAGGCCCAGCAGTGAGTAAATCAAATCATTTACCCATACCAAATCCGTCTTGCTGCAGTCCCCTCATCTGACATGTGCAACCATGGCATTCGCACCCCCTCGCCATGATGGCTGCGAAGTGACGGCCACTCCTTCAGCCCGGCGCGGCGCCGCTCCCAGGCGCGGACATTTCTATCAGCGGATATGTTTGTTGACATGTTCATCTCTTTCCCCCTCGCCACACACAGAAGAGATAAAAGAAAGAAAAACCGAGAGAACGAGAGAGAGAGAGACAGAGAGAGAGAGAGAGAGAGAGAGAGAGAGAGCGAGAGAGAGAGAAAAAAGAAACACGAAACGTGTGATGATCATCATGGCTGTCATTTGGAAAGGCGCCCTTTGGTCACCCTTTGGCCCACCAGCAGCAAAGCTTTTATGGATCTGTCAGAAGGAGGTTCAAAGCTTTTAAGGAGCTGTCTTATTGCTCCGATCATGAGCGCCTCTGTGTGCTCACATGCCAAGTGCATGTGTTCTCGCCGACCCTGTACGTGCCAGGCTCTGTCTTTCTCTTTCCTCGTCCCCGGCACCACATACTTCCTTCCTTGGCTGTGGGGTGGGCTTGCTGTGCCTCATCTGTTTCTGATTCCTTTGGCTCAATATTTCTGTCAAGGCCTCTCACCAGGCCATTGAGCAGAGTCATTTCCAATGCGATTGAATTGTCCTGCCTGCAATGTCCCCTCCTTTTTAATATCAGCTATATTACCCACATCTCTGCCTCCCATCTACCACATCAGGCGAAGTTATTCATAAGTCCGTCTCTTTGTTCGATGGACAATTCACAATGTGTTTTTTTTTAATAGAAGTTTCGCTTTGAAGTGATGAGTCAGAATATTGCTACGTTTAAATGATTTGCATCAATGGGTGTTCTGTAATGCCTGAGATATCTAAATATCATGGATCTACATTTATATATTTAATGAAGCTCATTGACAGGTTTGGAGGCTGCAGCCTATGCTGAAATATTATACAGGTCGTTCCATGTCTTTATTGCATTATGTTGTGGAATGCTAAACTAAATGGGAGAAGTATACTGTATATTTCAATTCATATCTGGCAAGCTGGTTAGTGTTCTTTATGTGTGCTAAGATTCATTTCCTCTTTTATGAAATGTCTGAGTTCATAAATTGTGTCATTTAGAAGAGTATTCTTTGATGGTCTTTTGTGGAAAGCCCAGCTGTGTGTGTTTTTTGAAAGCTGCATTTGGTTGTAGAAAAGCAAGTTGTGGAGTCTGAAAGAGCACTTCCATCCCGGGGGAATGGTCTGACCTGCAATCCCAGAGCGGTTCACAGTTCACAGACAGGTTGACAACCACTTCAGGGACCGAGTTGCCTCAGAGCGGTGTGGGCACAGGGCTGTGATTTTCCTCATCTCTAAGGTAATGCCCACAGTGAGGGTGAGAATTTCAAACAAACAAATAAACTCCCAACACACACACACACACACACACATACACACACACAACACACACACACACACACACACACACACACACACACACACGCGCACGCGCGCACACACACACACACACACACACACACACACACACACACACACACACACACATACATACATACATACATACACATAAAGCACAATTGTTAATTTAACCAATCCTGCTTGATACTGAATTAGTGCAAACCCGATCATGCATTAATATACATTGTCCACTTAGATCATTGCTTTGGTCTGTGGGAGATTTGTTTCTCCATGAGGTAGCAGCGGTTGATGCCACAGAGGTATACATGTTTGGGACCGTCATGGAAGGCCTTTGATATATAATATAAGCCAATCAGGGGTTACCATGGTGACTTGGCGACTGAGAAGGAAACAAAGCTGCTGGACAAGAGACAAGGACTGAAGAGAAAACAGGACTGAAACCTACATTACCTTCCTACACTACATGGGGTAAAGTACAGTAATTCAGTCTCTAAATACTTGACTACAAAGAAGAAATAACAGGCCACATAATTCTGTTAACATTATCAGCATTGTGAGATAGAAATTCCAGAAGGATATCTAGCTTGACACATCAAGGTATTTAAACATAATGTCCATGCGACTGTACCATGAATGTCATGTCTTTTAAAAAACAATCAGTTCTACCTATAGCTGGAGTCGAGTTGCTGCAGCCAACAGCAACAGAATTCTAAGGAAGTGACTTTATGTCCAATTTGAGGAAACAGGAGGAGTATTTTAGGGTATAACTTTGGATTCTGAGCAGAATAAAAGTGGGTGCAGGTCTATGGCAATGCAGCATCCTACTGTAACTCAGCAAAGAAATGCAACAAAAATGCAGGAGCTTTGTATATAATTTAGGAATATCATGTCCTGGTAATGATCAAATGTGCAGGACCCTGTGAAACTCTCTGCCACCACCACCAACTACTGTGCCAGTGCCACCACCATACCTCATAACACTGCTCAACACCACAACATGCATTCGACAGATCACTTACTGTGTTGCATTTACAAAATCAGGAACAGTGGGTATGACCTGCAATGCACTTGCTGAACCGTGCTGAACCATGAAAATTATGCCCAAAGAAAGTTCCTTGAAATTGATTTTGTGCCTCACCATTGCTATGCCTTTAATGTCACACTAAATGCAATCCAATGATGAAAAGCAAACTGTAGTCAGAGCACAATATCAACCCTTTTGACCTTTTTGTTATCCCCATTCACTTGTTCTGGTGCGTTTTACGATCTATTATCCACTAAGTTACCTGGGTTTTTTTTACAATTTGAACTGTCACAAAGAAAGCTTCTTTAACCTCTTGATAATGGCAATTTATTTCAAAAAGTGAATCTTTCATATATGCAAGATTTCAGGCCATTTTTTGTTTAAATTTTCATGATACAACTTATGAAAACCAAAAATCAGTTTATCAAAATATTAGAATATTGCTGTTACAATACAGAAATGTTGATTTCCTGAGCCTTCAGTCTCTTCAGTCTGGTTCGGTAAACACAACCACAATCATGGGAAAGACTGCTGACTTGTAGTTGTTGGAATGTCAAAAACCTGCCAACCAGAGCCCTACTGTATGTCAAAAACACCTGTCAAAATCATTCCGAAATCCGAATGACAAAACATCAATAATGAGTCATTAATGTGCATGACATGTGTCATGTCATTCTTATGACGGTTACATGTCACCCTTATGTAGACCCCTGCAAATAAGTGTTACGATAGTTGTCCTAAAGACACTCATTGGCACTCTCTGCGAGGAGGGAAAACCACAGAAGGTAATTGCTAAAAGCCAGGTCAGGGTGTTCACAGAGTGTTGTATGAAAGTGTATTCATGGACAGTTGACTGGAAGGGAAATGTGGGAGGAGAAGGTGTGCAAGCAACAAGCATGACCGCAGCCTTGAGAGAATCTTCAATTCAGTTCAATTCAACAGAACTTTGGGGAATTTCACAAGGAGTGGACTAAGGCTCATAAATAAGTTAGGCTATAGCGACACTAGTATCAAGCGAGCCACTTCTGAATCAGAGACCACGTTAGAGCATCATCTTGGGAGAAACAGAATTGGACCGTTGTTCAGTGGTCCAAACTCCTCTTCTCACATAAAAACATCCAATTTTCATTTGGATATCAAGGTCCAAACAAGGAGCCAAGAGTCTAGAAGAAGAGAGGAGAGGCACAGTTCCAATCCAAGAATCCAAGTTGTTTATTCCAAGTTGTTGATGTTTCCACAGTGATGATCTGAGATGCCATGTCATCTGGTGTTGGTCCACTGTGGTTTATCAAGTCCAGAGTCAGTGCAGCCTTCTACCAGGAGATTTTAAAGAACTTCATGTTTCTATCTGTTGACAAGCTTTATGGAGATGCTGATTTCCTTTTTTCAGCAGGACTCAGCACCTGCCAACAGTGGCAAAATGTTTAGTTACTGCATTGCTTACCATACTACTGTGCTTGATAGACCAGACAACTCATCTGACCTAGAGAATCTATGGTTTATTGTCAAAAGGAAAATGGGAGCCAGACACGAGACCCAAAGAAGTAAAGAAGGGCGCTCAACACCTTAATAAATAAAAAAATATTAAACTGCATCTCGGTCTGGTTGTCTATGGTCTGGGGGTCCTAAAAAATGTTCCTGTGGGGGACAGTCTGGTGACAGACAAAATAGGTCTATTTTGGGGTGGTGAATCCCCCCAAAAGCAAAGTGGTTGTTTGGCCATGACAATTGGTGAGTTTAAACGTACTTGATAATAAATCAAATACTTGAAATCTCCACATCTCACACTGAAGAAGGGTGTCTACCCAAAACATCTGTGAGGCGATTATAAAAGTAAAACTGTTGAGTGCTTGCTTTATTTATTTTCAAAGACACCAGACAGACCCAACAATACAAATGACCTTAAGGCCGCTAACAAAGCGACCTGGGCTTCCCTAAAACCCCAGCAGTGCCACAGGCAGATAGCATCCACCACATTGATGCAGCAGTTTGTGCAAAATCAGTCCAACCAAGTATTGCGTGTATACATGAACATATTTAGATTATTCAGAATAGTCAGCATTAGTTTTCTAATTCACATTTTTTTTCAAATGGTCAACATTCCTGTAATCTCTTTATTCTAATATTTTGAAATATTGATTTCATCAAGAAATAAAACTTAATCATCCAGATTAAAACAAAAAGTGGCTTGAAATATTTCACTATAATGAATCTAGAATATATGAAAGATTCAGTTTTGAAAGAAATTAAATAGTTATATGTATGTATTTAGGCTATATGAAAAAAGTATATAGACTTTAAGAAAGCTTTGTAACCCTTGGCCTATATGAATGTATTTGAAATGCTTTATGAATGCTGCCTGGGTTCATAAAAAGTGTTAGAGTTTTGTATGAACACACACTCTCTCTCTCTCTCTCTCTCTCTCTCTCTCTCTCTCTCTCTCTCTCTCTCTCTCTCTCTCTGTCACACACACACACACACACACACACACACACACACACACACACACACACACACACACACACACACACACACACACACACACACACAGACACACACACACACACACACACACACACACACACACACACACACACACACATAGGGCAGCCTTTCACCCATCTCCTACAATTCACATGATGTGCATTTTACAAATGCTGAATTTTTAAAAAAATATACTTCTATATACAGTATAATAATAATAGCATTCTGTGTTGTTGTATTGTAATACAATCAGGGAAAAAACAGAGCTGTCATTAGTCCTAACAATCAGTACTGAGGCTGAAACAGAAAACCTTGAGAAACTATCCAACTCTGCGGCATTCCTGAATGTTGTCGTCTGTCGTCTGTTCTTTCGTCTGTACAGTCTCAATTACGCCCAGTGGGAAATGCTAATGAAGACCTCAGCAGTGCTGTCATAGCTTCATTCAGACGATTACTTTGGCCTAGTGGAGATGCAGAAAATGCATAACAACACTGTACCCATAAATACATAATAAGTCTACTGAATTGTATAAATTGTATCCACCCTGTCGCATTGCCTGTTACGGAAAAAATGTTGGGGTGATCAAGCTCTTGTATACGGATATTAGATGGAGTGTTTATGTTGTTGTATGTGGACTAACTTGGTAATCTGTGGACAATTCAGTGCTCAGTCTCACTGGGGTCTAATTGATTGGCATTTGTTGGAGTGTAGATCCTGCTTGACACCTGCCTCTGCAGTTGCAGTTGGATGCAATATCCATCCAAAGACCATTGAATAAAAACACACAGAATATGAGCTATCCCTGACAAAAGGGTTGTGGGCTGGTCAAGGCTCACCACTGGGCATGAGAAATGAATTTGTAGAACAAAATTTAAAAAAAGTGACCCAAACCAAGCACTGAAGAAGTGACAATGACAGTAAAATGCTTAGGTTCTGTTGCAGTGTTACATGTAATGTGTTTTTAATTCTTGATTGTTCACAGGAGTGAGTCATAATCTTTTGTTGACAATTACAGCAGGAGAATAAAGTCGTCTACTTAGTAAATTGCCTCATTGCATCATCAGCTTGAAGCTGCAAGCAGTAGACGATATGACTCAGATGCTCAGTATGAATTTGCTTTTGTTTTTAATCATTTGCGAACATTTGAAGGTTCATGGTTGGCATCTATTGTACACAAATACAACTGGTCTGACGATCCCTTTGAAAAAAAAGATCCCCTTGGGCAAAGCCAATAATGAATCATAAATGGTCTCTTTTATACTTGGTCCTGTCTGGAGGTACCCACTGTCAGCCACAGTGGTCACCTGGTGGGTCAGTGTTTGTATTCCGCAGGAAAGTGGCCAGTGACGGAGTGCTATGACAACCGAGCCCTGTTCCTGCCTGTCCGGCGGCGTGCACCCTGAGTGCATTTGCCTGGGTTCTTTGAGTCACCTCAGGTGCCATTGAAATAGCCTGAGTGCTGAAAAGGCCTGTCTGTTTAAAAGCGCACTTTGAGCAATTTTCCCACCCCTTTGAGCCTCACATCCTGAAAGGCAGAACACAGTTTTAATCCCCACTCACTGATAGTGTCTGGATTTGTCATTCTCCACTCTCCACTTTTCCCTGCCCATGCTCTGCCATCTTACATGATTGCTTTTGTCTGGCTCCTACATACTTTCTATACAATGCCATTCAAGAGGAATTTCCAGGACCCGATTTCTGATCAGAAATCGAAATACTGTCCACGCCAGTTCTCATTCACATTATACTATAATGGCAATGGCGCTGTCCTTCTCTATCATAACTACCTGATTAGACAAAACTGCCAGCAAATCACAATCAATCAAACTGAATTCAAATAATCAGAGAGGAGTCATAAGAAAAATGAAAATGGTTATGGCTATTAATTTCATTATGATGTATGCAATCATGTCAGTTGATGTTGTTCTGCTCTGTATGACAAAGGTGCTGAGAAAATGAGAAATTTAATTTGAACAGACCCACATGTGTACCTCATGTTCACATGTAGTTAGATATCCATCTGAAAGAAAATGATTAATTGCCAAGCGACTAAACTCATCCCTGTGCACTGTTTTGTCACCGACTGTCTTGTGACAGCTATCCATTGCAAAATGGAATAAACAAAACCAAACGGAAATGACTGATTTATTCATTTAATTTAGGTCAGAACAGATATTTCACATAATGCTCTCAGCTGTCTGTCAAGCCGTACAAAACAGAAACACAACGGCGTTGTGTTTGCTGCACTGTCCTCACCGCTCCCTTGCTTACATCCCATAAGTGACATAATCCACACCCCGCTGCTTGAGAGAGAGAGAGGAACAAAGCAAAGACAGAAAAGTAAGGCCACACAATAGATTGCACACTAGAAAATACACCAATAGAACAATGTACTCTCTCTGCAAATGTAGCCATGTTCTCTCCGTGGAGCTTTTTATTTGAATATATTTCCAGTTCTTTTTTTCTGTAATTTACACATAATAACAGCTTAAAGCGGAGCGCTCCACTGGCAGACAGTCGTCCTCCGACACGGCACGTTTGACACGGCACTCCTCCTGCTGCTCTCGGCACGTGTCTTTTGTCACCTCTCTCTCACACAGATAAGTTCTTTATACTTCAAATGTTCCATAAAAACAAATGGATTCAAAAAAACTTGAAAAATATAGCAAAGGAGAATCGTAATCTATAGTTAAAGACATGATACACATCGAGGGTGGGACTAGGTGGCATCCATGCACCCTTGAAACAGTTAAGGTGTGATCTTTACATGTTTTAATCGAATAGTTGATTTTTTTTTCATCTTTTTTTTTCCATCTGTGACATAACAACAGAATGTGGTGTTTTAAAAAGAGTTCACATACCTACATCATGTCCATGTATAGAGACTGTACAACTACCATGAAACCCATTCTTTTTGATGGCGAAGGCAGTAGATAGATTTAGATTGTTTCTCAGAGAAGGGAGGGAATTTTGGCGAGCGAGTGAGCGAGAGAGGAGTGCTGTGAATGCTGATGTGAGATGCAGAGGGCATTTTACTGAGGAGTCTTTCTACAAGGTTACAATTAACACAACAGCAGTGTCTCTCAGCCTGACACTGGGCACTCTGTGTCTCTTACTCACGCCTTTTTTCTTTTTTTTTTTTTTATGGGTTCTTGCTTCCCGATTGAGTCGAACATGAAAAAAAGTCAACTGCTGTTCTCTCTCCATCGGTTACCTTGAAGTGATCTCTGGAACAGCGGGGAGTCTGCCGGAGATTGTTGTTTCTCACAAGATGCTCCACCCCTCCCTTGGTCAGGGGAGTCTGCGGTGAGGGGAGAAAAAAAAAAAACGAGCTCTTAGCTGAACACTCCCAGGCAGATGTGAGACTGAAGTCCACGGCACCCAGCATGGCAGTCCTTTTTGATATGCCCCGTTTATTTTTCGCTCGTTTGTGCAAATTGTTCACTCTTAGCGTCGACGTCGTTGAGGAGTGGTCGTTGAGGTTGTTGAGGCTGATGTGGCGGGAGAGTGCAGGGAGTGCGGTCGGCGTCAAAGTTCTCAAGTTCTGTTTGTGATGGAGCAGTGCGTGGGTGTGTGTGTGTGTGTGAGGAGAGAGGAGGAGGAGAGAGGAGGAGGAGGAGGAGGAGGAGGGAGAGGTGTCTCTGGAGGTTTACAGGGCCAGACTGAGGATGACACCTGTCAGGAGGGCCGCAGGAGTGACCAGGTGGCGGGGGTCGGCAGACGACTGCCTGGCGCTCTCGTCGGCGGGCTGATGGGAGCCCAAGGAGTCCACTGAGCCCTGCATGCTGGGGTCCAGCAGGTTCTGCAGGGGGAGATAGCACAGTGGTCATCTGACTGACCGACAGCCAAGCAACACTTACAATCACACAGGCAACCTCCTCAGAAATATCCAGAATTCAGAAATGAGCCCACAGATGGTTCATGGTCATTTGAATGGGAAGGCCATAGGGGACAGAATGCAAAGCCGACTTTACAGTTATTTCTTCAGTCTCCAATAGCAGAGGATTCTCTGATATGGCCTACAGTATTCACTGCAATTATGTGACAATATACTTCACAAAAGTATAAATCTTCACAAAAATATATTGGTGCGAGTGCTTGATAGAGAAGTGTCAGCATCAAGGCCACTGAAGTTACAAAGGCATTATATTAAAAAAGGGCCTCTGGCTTTTAAGAGGATATGAACAATTCATGTAACCAAGCAGTATTATCCTCAATGCCAGCTGATATGGACCCTGTGAACCCACCAAAACAGAACAGTATGAAGACTTACCTCATTTGCACATTCATACGCATCTGAGGGGGTGCACTTTTTACCACTGTCCTGCAAAACAAACACATCCAACTTTACTCATGAAACATGGACAGGTTGCCATATACTGTAACAGAGGTAAAAACTGTAAATTAGGTGGGATAATAAAGGTATAAATGATTGAGTTGTCTCAGCATGTCAATAACATATCAGTGTGGCACTATTATATAGAGATGAATTCAAACATACGGTAGATAGATTATTGCATGACTTTTTAATGCTGAAAAAGTAAAACATAATATCATTTCAGTGGACCTTTCTGATATGTTACAGTGTTAATCCATAATCCATTACTGGAAAGAAGATTTCACAACCTGGAAATCACAATCTGATCTGACAGATGAACTGAAAATGACTTGTTCTTAAAACAAAGCCTCCCAGCTACTCTTATTTTGGCTGCTGTATATTTCACCTACCCTTACTGCCAAATATCATGTTCAACGTGAAGAAAAACAACTCAATTGCTACAAACACGGTGTAATAAAATGTTTTTATTTTCTTAAATCAGACAAAATAATACTCCACTCACTCCTCACTCTTATAGTTTTCTGTGTTAAATTGTGAAAGCGCCATTCTCTTGCGCTGTCTATATCAATTATTCATAGAGCTCATGGTGGTTCAGGAGGGGGAAAAAATGAACTGAAATAAATTGTGCAGTTTGGAAATGTTGGAAGTATTGGCATACTTCATTCTCAACAACTGAATATGAAAACGATTTCCTTCGGGAACCACATGCATAAATTCTAAAATAATACGCCAATACTAGAGATAACAGTGAAAACAGGTGTGAGGTTTGAAAAAACATACATTGTCATCACAAGGAAATGAAAATCGTTTTATGAATACCCTGCTGCCAATAGTGGGGAATTATGATTCAGAAGTGAATATTCACCTTGGTGGAACAGCACCACCATCTTTAGTAAAAGCTATACAGTTCAAACCACTCAGCTTGCAAGTGCATGAAGCAATCAGGGGGACACTGGGTACCCTATGACGAATAGCTGCTGTCAAAGATAGACTTGTGCCTCTAAGTACAATTGCCAGAGACACAAATTAAACCAGTTATTTCCCGGGTGACTCCATGATATTCTTGTCTGTGGGGTTTTTGGTAATTTGCTTCAGCACGGATGAGAGAGTGCAGTCATTTGCTGCAGTATCTGGAGACTAATAATCATGTCCCTGGCTCACTGAGTGCTGGGAGCATTATATGACAGGAACGTCTGCACAATGCCTGCGTTCCCACAATACAGTCCCCCCATACAAACATGGATTATCCAATAAATTACTTTTCATGCTGGAATCACTCAGGCGAACAGACGCATATTCGTATATGTGCCTGCCACCGCGGCGCATAAATTCACACTCTCAATCCTGCCTAAACTAGCCATTTATCGACCACTTCCACACCTTCTCATGCCTTACAGGAAAGGTTTATGTAGGAGTCCATATGGCTCAAGAGACTTTTAGTCCCATTTACACTGTCACCTGAAAAACTTAATCACATTAATGTACAACAATAGCTCTCTCTCTCACTGAACATGATAATATGGACATTTCAACATGTGTGATCAGATGATCCCATATGATTGTAAAGTGCATTATGCACATGAAGTACATCAAAGGACGAGGCTTGAGAGGAGTCCGAGGAGGATGATTGACAAGTGTCACTCACTCCAATTCCACACTCTAGAATATTCAAAGCAGCATTACAGTACCTCTCTTGACCCACTCTAGATATAGCTCAACATCCAACCTCCACCCTATCATCATCCTTATTCACTGGGAGCTTTTAGCTTACGTTACCCCGGCCCTTACCCAGTGCTTATGTGTGAAATCAAGTTGGCCTGCTGAGTGTTGCTCAGCCAGAGTAGCCTCAATGACAGCTTTTTTAACTGCTTGCACATAAAAGCTTTCAATGTCAAACAATTTCTGGAACCGGTCACTCAACGAATGATACGTCATACTTTTTTCTTTTTTCTTTCGCAAAACATTTCTCAAAGTTCCCTACCTAAAATAGGAAGAAACTTGCTCGCCATTTTCAAACACAACCAATTCAAATGCTACACTTGCTCGCCAGTGTATCACACCCATTCCTGTTCCAGCACTACCTGTGATTCCCAGTGCTTTCACTGTACTGCCCATTTTGTGATCTTTCCTTTGATTCCAAAATCACTACCAACTGAGTGACTGGTGTCTTTTGTTGGCGAAAGCACCACCGCTTTGTTACTGCATAGGCACCCAGAAAGCAAAGCCTTCATGACAGTCACTTAAAAAAAAGCATGTGTTTGGACTTCTCAGACTTTTGTGGACACACTGAATAAGGCTCCACAAGATGGTCAGGGAAGCGCAATCATATTCTACTTCTTTTTCAACAAGTCAAAACAGCCCTATGGGTTTCACAAAACATGTCCCTGAAGCTGTTTGTGAAATTCCTCTCAGATTATATATACACTATCACCAGCTCCATTCTCGCCAGTTTCAGTCCCTTTCAGAATAGGCTGTTTCTGGGGCCTGTTGCCTTAAATGCAAATGAGCTGTTGGCCACGCCCCACTCCGGAACTGATTTTATGTTTATGTCAACATGTCGAAAGCCACGGAATACAAGTTGGTTGACACCGCGATGGATGATTCTCCACCAGAAAGCCTCTGACTGCCAGTGTTAAAATGCAATTTTCTATGCAGGAGTGAAAAAAAATGTAGGACAAACGTCACTGTCATACATGCAAATACACATACAACGTCGCTCTGTTTTTTTTTCTGAATTTCCGTAATAAAGTAGACTAATAGTCAAGTTAGGGTTATGTAAAAGAGGTGGTTGTGAATTAGGTTGACCTGCTTTGTTGTCAATGAAATTTACTACAGGTGTACAAGAGGGCCAACTGTGAGATGACCCCCAAAACAGGAATGGCTTTACAGGTGGTGCCAACTGGTCATTTTTCTATCTTCATCCTTCTTGACTGATTTTTCACTAGTCTTGCATTTGGATAGGGTCAGTGTTACTACTGGTAGTATAAGCCAGTATCTGGAGAGGTTGCACAGGGTAGTCCAACTCCTTCAGAATGGCACACCAATACTTTCCATTGCCAAAATGATTGCTGTGTCTCCCACTGCAGTCTCAAGAGCATGGAAAAGATTCCAGGAGACAGGCAGTTGCTCTAGGAGAGCAGGGCAGAGTGATAGAAGGTCCTTAACCCAGTAACAAGACCAGTATCAGCTCCTTTCTGCAAGGAGGAACAGTAGGAGCTAGAGCCTTACAGAATGACCTCCAGCAGGCAGCTGGTGTGAATGTCTCTGGCCACACTCAGGATATTCAGGATATGGTGTTTACATGAACACAGAGAAACCCGGTTATTAATATCCCATACATGATGAATACTGATATTCCGGTTACCAACAATAAAGTTCTATTAGCACTCACGTGTTTGCCTGAGAAACCGGGATAAGGAGTATACATGGAACAGTATCCCGGTTTCCCGGAGTACTCCACGTAGCATAACTGGGATACTCATAACCAGGATAAGGGCTTATCCGGAGTTCTGAAATTGGGATATGATGTTTCCTTGTGCAAATACAAAACCGGGATACTTTAAAATCCTGATCATAACCGGAAGTGCATGTAAACCCAGTCATATTGTTTAAATATGCCAACCAAAACTAAACATGTCCTCGGTGTGTAAACACGTTCGGATATTTTGTGTAGCCTACTAGTAGCCTGCTGGTTGGAAATTACCAAGATGGAGGATCTTCAACAGGAAACACCTAACTTAGTAGGTGGGAATTGTCAGATGGGGGTGACTCTTGGGGTAGTGATATTCAAATGTCCCCTATTGTGACGCATGGTTTCAGAGACGGTTTATAAAGCGAGACGATTCATAAGAGGGTAAATTCTCTCGGATTATGACCAATCCCTTAGCCCTTCATTCAGCAATGCAAGTAACAAACCCATATTCTACAAGGCACACGTCTTTCTTCCCACATTGAAATGGTATTATTTTCCAGTGAGATAAATACATAGAAAAATAACTTTGTTCGCGATCTGTCTCTGTCTCAGCTAAGCGCAGGCCGCCTGTTTTCAAGGTCACACTGCTTCTGATGCTTCTTATTACTATTTTGTCACTGACCACGGCCCTTTAGGGGGCAGGAAGTAGAGCCATTTTGTTCCATTGAAAAACCCCTTTATGATTCATCTTAGTAACTAGACAATCTTTGATGGTTTCTCTCAACTAACCCACAAAAACTCAATGCATGGTTTTGTTTTGCACTTGGAGTGTTTGTAGGAGCATCAGAGACCCAAATGGAAGTGAAAAAAACACAGAAAATTTGAGTTTTGCATAACATGGCCCCTTTAATTCCTCTTCTCCCTTCTGATCTCTTGATTGACAGAAAACAAAATATTATCACAGACTTGTTGCCACTCTATCCTCTCTGTTAATTAACTGAGTTTAATGTCTGCTTTGCAATACAAAGTAGAGTGACAGTTTGACAACATGATTGGATTGTTTTGACTAAGCAACATGATGGTTTTGGTAATACCAACACAACAGTCAGGCACGACACTTCCAAACCCTGACAGAAGGCCTTTCACTAGTTTGCCCGTTGGATTGCTTGAAGTTAGAACAGAGTTTGGCTTGGTAGCTGGCCATGGTCCTGGGATGCCAATAGCAGATATCACTTGTGAGTGATGTCTGCTACACCCCCTATGGATAAGGGGTCATTTGGAGCTTAGAGCTAATAGTGAAGGAGCAGTGGAGGAGGTGGGAGGCTTCGCAACTCCAGCATGACGTAAAGGGCAGCAAGGAGGGTTTTATACCCTATGACCGGAAGTTGGGTGAGTGATGCCTGTCAATCAACCCTATGGGCTCCTCCCGAACTTTGTTTAGAACACATCATTAAGGATCGTTGTGATTTGTGATTGTATGGATGGACAGGGACTGCTGCTGAAGTGAATGTCGTTTGTATAGTCTGACAGAGTCTTGTTGACACAGTCAACAGTGTACATAAACCTCCCTCTCGACGCTTTAAGAGACCGACATGCTACTGACAGATGATACAGTACCACCCAAAGGTTTTAGTCTCATAACACAGATTACATTAGCTTGTTTTTGTTTTCCTCAAGGTACTTTTTGGACGCCCAGTAGCAACATAGAAAGCCTCACCACCACATACTGTACATTACAAAACTACAGACACTCACACAGTGTTTGAATCTTCTAAAGTGTGCAGAGGCAAAGACCATATGGAGGAGTAGGTTGGATGTTTAGAGAGGAACAGATGGCTACGGTAAGTATGGTTAACAAGAGAGAGATGAGAAATGATGGAGACATGAGATATAATCATACATGATGTTCAACAACATGAATGCTTCGAGTCTGTCCACATTGTAATGCATCCTCCCGTGGCCCCAGTTTACAGCTTTAGAGGGTGCTGAAGTATAACTGTGGCTACAGCCCCTATACCACATTCAGGTCAACGTACCTAAGGAGAGGAAGGCACTGTTGCACAACTGGCTACACAGCCCATACCATGTTCCTGTGGGCGCTTGAACCTTGCTGTTGTAAATACTTCTCACGACTTGAGCTTTTTCCCGTAGGCATAGTACAGTACATGTGCATTTGTTTTGCAGCTGAACAACTAGAAACAGGCGAAGACAATTTCTAAAGAGCTACATATCGCAAGATGTCTCTAAGTCGCTGTCAGCCCCATACACAAAAGAAATATATTGGCCATATATTTTCAAGATTGTATGTTAATATATTTTGAAATATACCGTGAAATATATTTTGAAATACATTTCCAAAATATATTCTGAAGTATATTTTATATATTTCAGAAATATATTTTGAAATATACTGTGAAATATAAGGCGAAAACATATTTCATACATTTCTGAAATATATTTCAAAATATATTTCATGTATTTCAGAAATATATTTTGAAATGCATGTAAATATAAGGCAAAAACATATTTCATACATTTCTGAAATATATTTCAAAATATATTTCATATATTTCAGAAATATATTTTGAAATGCATGTAAATATAAGGCGAAAACATATTTAATAGATTTCAGAAATATATTTTGACATGCATGTACATATAGGGCGAAAACATATTTTATATATTTCAGAAATATATTTCATATATTTCAGAAATATATTTTGAAATGCATGTACATATACAGATGGTACGGGTTGAGAATGCTCCTTTCTTTCCCGCACATCGGGACTCCCGAAGCATCGGGACTTTAATTAAAACTGCAACCGCAAGGGGGCAACATAAGACCGCCTTAATAAAAGGAAGGTTCGGCTCATACCGGAAAACACGGAAAAACCCGAAGACACCGCGCTGGTGACAAGCGGAGAAAAGAGACATCACGCTCGGCATGTCAGATTGCAGTTTCAGAGTTTTCGAATGTTTTACAGCGTACCTCACAGCTGGCTCTCTCACTCGACGTAGCCTATAACTCAGTCAGTCCAGCAGAGATGCCAGAGCAACGTTTTGGTCAATGGAGAGGGAGAGAAATGCTCCGCATATCCGTCTCATTTAATCCGTCTCATTTAATCATTAAAATGAAGGTGATGACTGGCGAAATTATAATCAAACGACGTTTCAATAAACCATTGTTGAAATTAATGAAAATGGTTTTAGAAGCCTTCAATTCAACCTGAAAGACTCGATATAGGCAACCTTAGATTAATTCATTAATTCATTACGGTTACAAGACCGCATTTCCGTGAATAGGCTATTATTGTCAAGGCGAAGACGAAAGAGATGGACAAGATGGACATTTAGGCTACATTTATGTTAGGAATACTTAGAAATGTGTAGGCCTATAGGCTATTTTAAAACGGAGGCATGTTCATTTTAACCGGCGACGCTGTGTAGCTTACCCAGCACTTTATCACAGATTTTGTCCCCACCACTTTTGACAACTGAAAATAAAACGTATTTAACAGAAATATCTTTAATAGGCCTACATGCCTATCATGTCACTTTACTTATAACCGTAGGCTACATGATTGGAGAAGATCGCGCATTTTGTAACATTATAACAATGGATGGTCAGATATGCGATAGGGCAGTGAGGGTGATTCATTGTAACCATCGACTAGTAGGCCTAGCTCCGCAAAAGAAGTTTCTAGCAACTTAGAATATATGGATCTCGTTATGCATGTTCATGTTGATTCAGAGATAGACATAGACTACCGTGGGCTACTGTGCGTCAATATAACAGCATTTTATCATGTGGTGAATTAATGACTAACGTCAGTTTAACATGTCAGAACTTTTGATCGGCGTTTCAAGTGCATGCCGCGAATAGGCTAAATGAACTCGACTGACTGAATCCTTTATATTTCTTGGCTAAGTGCGAAGGAATTGACACTCGAACTGTGGCGTAAATGGTTGAGGCATCTTAATCATACGTCAGCGACCGGGGTTCAAAACTTACTCTACGAACCTCCGGAACCCATTAAGACAAGAGGCATTATTTTATTAAAAAGTTTTGCGATTTTTTTTATGATTGCGATGTCTGCTGAAAAGAAAAGTTAATATGTGAATTCGTGGTTCAGCGCACACACACACACACACACACACACACACACACACATTTTTACATTTACATAATAGGGCTCGGGCACACGCCTTGCATTCTAGGAATATCGCCGCCATTTGGTAGCGCACTGAACGTAATATCCATTCATTCAGATGCACAAGACAAGAAGCAGAAATAGTAGCGATTTATTCTTTTCCTCTTGCGATCGTGGGTTGCACTGTTACACCCCACTACACAGCAACATACTACCAAGAAGGCAAAAACTAAGTAACAGGAACACACTAAAAGGCGGGAGTAAATCCATAGTAGCCTAATCCATAGTAAACTAAGGAGTGAAGCTGCCAATGTGGCTGTGCCCGCGAAGTTTTGATGTCATGATCCCGAGCCCTAGTGTCAGGAAGTGTCTGTCGAGAGAGAGGGGGGAGGGAGGCAATCGTCCAATGCCGCATACAGGTAGGCTATAATGTCTAGTGAACTGGTTAGACAAGTGTGGGGGAGGGGGAATGATCGCACAAGACAATTGCTCTTCATGAAATGGGTAGTCTCACAGACGTTTGTCGATGTTTAAACGTAGCCTACTACATCACTTGCGAAATCGGACGTGGCACATAGAATTATTAGGCTACTGGATTTAATATAGCATAGACTTTGTTCATCCTATATTAGCCTATATTAAAATGTAATGTGCTGCGGGGAAGCATTGGGGAAGTCAGTTTAAGTTGTCCTGTAACAATTTGCCTCTTATTATAAGAGTATGCAGCCACTACGCACATAATAGTCTAGGTTACGGGCGGATGCGAGCAACCCCATGCAAAAGAAGGCCTTAAGTTAACGGACTGAAGGCCTGTTTACATGTCAAACATGCATTAAATCTAAGAAACGAAAAACACAAATATCATGTATTGTGTCGTAAACAGTTAATGACTTCGTGGCCACTATGCGCAACTGCATCGCGCAGTGAGCTGAAGGATAGGAGGACCGACACTTATTAACACAAAGCTTTGTAAAGCACTAACAACCACCCCTCAAAGTTCATTGTCCATAAGTCCAAACAATAAGTATAAAAATCCGACAATCCAAAACGATAACCAGGTCTCCCAGAAACGAAAAACAAGTTTGTTGAGTAGCCTAGTCCTTCCAACAATCTCAGCTTTTGCGTTTGTTAGATAAAAGGCATTCTGTCCTGCTGTATTCCAATGAGAAAAAATCATCCACAAGGTAGGCTAAGGGTCACGGTAATGCAGCATGCAGGAATCTATATAGGCCTACGCACAAAACGAATGAATGGATTATATCGGCCAAAACGAATGAATGGGTTGGGAGAGTCGTCTGGCTGTGTCAGCAGACTGCAGTCGGTCTCGAGGGGTTAAATAGCGCACGTACTTGAATTTTAATCTGAAGAAGACCAAATCAAATCAAAAAAGAAGGATTTCAAGTGTGCGAACCTTTTTCCATTTTTTTTTATGATTTAGCCTACTCTTGTTCTGCACCTTGACCGGGGATGTGCACAAACTTTTTTACTACACTTGAATTTTAAACCAACTCTTCTCTAGCCTATATCCTATAAAAGAAGGATTTCAAGTGTGCGAACCTTTTTCCATTTTTTTTTTATGATTTAGCCTACTCTTGTTCTGCACCTTGACCGGGGATGTGCACAAACTTTTTTACTACACTTGAATTTTAAACCAACTCTTCTCTAGCCTATATCCTATAGCCATACTTTAATAATCAGATGTTATGCTCATTTTTGTAGGCTACACCTCACCGGCAAGCACGCACGCAAATGCTGCTTTTGCACATCTACAATATTGGCCAGGCTATATAGAATAGGCTTTTAGGACTGTATTTTGCCTTCGTGCAACTTTAGTTGTGCTCAATCTAAATTATTGTCAGTAAGGATAGGTCATATTACCAAATGGCGAACCTCGAAAATTATTTAGGATATAGAGCCGTGTCCATTACGCATGCAGTTATTTTTTAGGCTATTGTTTTATTTGAGTGTTTTTGTCTACCATGGCAAACATAGTTGAAACGTTCGCTCTAAACTTAAGTATTTCCAATCGGCTTTCACAAAACCGATGAGGTCCAGATCTCAGTGGCCTCATAGCTGCCTACAGCCATGCATAGTAAGCCTAATGATAGCCTAATAGTTATGACATTAATAGCCTATTAATGACCTCATGTCGGAATGGCACGTTGTTTGAAAAAAAAAAAGTTAAATAGGCCTAGGCCTACCGCCGAGTGGGGATATGTCGGAATGAACAGCGGATACCAGCTGGGTTGTAAAACATTACTGTATTCGTTGATCTTATCGATGCAGTCCTTCACGTTGTGTGGCAGTGCTTGCTTGCCCTTCGATCCATCCCAGTTGGTGGTTTTGCACCTGTCCCTGAGTTATAGTCTATATGAGTAAGCGCTTATATGCTCTAACCGCATAATAAAAGAAGCACCTGCAGCAGTGCTTATGGCAAGGCTATTAACACCTGTCACTGAGCTATGGACAAGCAGTTATGCTCGAAAATTATCATAATAACAGACACACCTAATTGTATGTCTCTATGTTTAAACACATCAAATTAGGAAGCATTTCCGCCGCAACGTTTGCTTTCTTTTTCTGTCGGTCCGCGGTTGCTTGGTCAATTGCGCAGCAAATTATCAGATCACCGGACCTAATTTCACCCCATGTCTCGCGGACCAGCAGCAGTCTCCACGTTTCGCGGCCCATAGTTTGAGAAACGCTGCATTAAAGTGTCATTAGGTTGTAGGCTATATGTTTAGTGATTTCTTTGTGTGTTTTTCATTGTAGTGTGTGTGCATTGAGTAGTTCCTTAAAATACGGAACAAAGAGCGTCCCGTAGCCTATCTGTTCAATACGGAAGAAGACTAACTATTACTTATATATTTCTTATAACGAAACGCGAAGAAAAAATACGAGGACTGACCATCTCGTTTCTCCGCGTTTCCCCCAATACCATGGCGACAAAGAGAAATAAATATGATTTCACATTTAAGCTGATTGCTGACAAATTTGCCACACAATTCGGGAGAAGCAGCGGACAGGAGCGCCACCACAAGCAAGCACTTCTAGCCCAAATTAACATGGCAACGTTGCCTATGACTAAAGTGTCTAAGTAGGCTAGTCCTACTAATATTACATTTGATTGGTAGCATGTTTGTAGCGCGCCAGTTTACCCATCCCCTACATCAAAACAGCTTAGAATCAATCAAAGAATCAGCTGTGTCGGCGTTAGGCTGTAGGCGATTTTCTATAGCCTAACCATTTTCATTCATTTCAACAGTGGTTCATTGAAACGTTGTTTGAATAATTTCGCCAGTCATCACCTTCATTGTAATGATTAAATGAGATTAAGGAGTCGACTAGGCTATTGACGGATATGCGGTCTTCATCATTTTGAAATGCGGGATGAAACTTTCTGCCACCTGGTGGTTGTTTGGGTACATTGCCTTAGGCTCGAAAAAAATCGGCTTGACGGCCTGCGGGATCTCTTCGGGAGTCCCGCGGGAGAAGGTGCATTCTCAACCCGTACCCACTGTAGGGCGAAAATACATTTCATATATTTCAGAAATATATTTTGAAATGCATGTAAATATAGGGCGAAAATACATTTCATATATGTCAGAAATATATTTTGAAATACATGTACGTAAATATAGGGCGAAAATACATTTAATACATTTCTGAAATATATTTTGAAATACATTTAAATATAGGGTGAAAATACATGTAAATACATTCCTGAAAGATATTTTGAAATACATTTATATATATTCTGAAATATATGGCAAAATATGTTTCCAAATATATTACAATATATGTTGAAATGTGTTTAAAAATATGGTGAAATGCTCTATTTTTTAAGTATACTTGCACATACAATGGATTTGGTCTCTGCATGAATTAGTGAGATGTAGCACACAGTAGCACACATTAACCCACAGAGTGAACCTTGCTTGATCAGGGATTGAACCGGCAACCTTTTGGTTACAAGTCTGAATCCCTAACCAGTAGGCCACAGCAGTCTTGCTGAATGTGTTGTGATATATAACTTATATTTGACATATATTTGTCAAATATATGTCAAGTATATGTCAAGTATATGTCAAGTATATGTCAATGAGCAGCAACATACAGACAATGCCTAGTAGTTCTGCTAATCCACTTAAAAATCTGTGATTTTTGTGACACCTACTGTATGTATGGAAACTGACTTACTTAAGTTCCTATATTGTTGTTCTTTTTTCTCTTTATATGTATATTTGTGGAACCGACATCATATTAAACCATATAGATTAAGAATGGGATGTCACTTAAATTCATATACGAGTCAAGGCAGGTGACCAAATACTTTTGGCAATATAGTGTATATGTTCTCTGACAGCAATCTATTTTGCATTATTCATTAATACACAGGATAAGGTGTTGTATTTCAAGGTAAAAAACACATCTCACAAATACATGTGGGACTTGCCTGACCTGAGTCCTGACCTCAACCCAACCCAACCCAACCCTCAACCACATTCCTTGTATACACAACTATACTTGGCCGTTTTTTTTCAAAAATATGCCGTATGTTTGCATATATTTTAAAACATATTTCACCCTACATTGTAAATATATATATTTCAAAATATACTGTATGTTACAATATATTTTATATATTTTTTTTATATTACAGTACAACCTCATTCTCTGAATCAAATTCTCAAATGCCTGAGTACATTTATTGAATTAATCTCCGTTTTTGTAAAACCATAGACTGCTTTCACCTAAGTAGGTGCATTTTACAAAACTCATAAACCTGTTTTGCAAAACTCTAAACACGTGTTCATTATAATGCACTTCTTAATTATTGATAACCAAACAACTCAGAAAGTGAACACAATTAGAGCACAGTTGTCCCCATTTGAACACTACCACTCAAAATGTATAACACTTGTGTCTAATGATGTGACAACCAATATAAGTCAGTACAGATTTTACAGTAAACGGGAGTTTCAATGAACAGAAACCAGAGACGCATTGGGCAAGTGTGTGTTAGAGGTGGTATACAAGGAAGAGGAGGGGGCAGGTAGGAGGAAGGGGAGGAAGAGGAAGACAAAGAGTCGCAATACAGTAAATGATGACAGTATGCCTGGCCCAATACAGTACACACATCACAACACATTCAGTAAGACTGCTGTGGCCTACTGGTTAGGGATTCAGACTTGTAACCCCAGGCAAGGTAAAAACTCACTGCTGTGGGTTAATGTGTGCTACATCTCACTAATTCATGCAGAGACCTGCTCTGCACTCATTGGATAGACCAAACCAAACAGAACAGCGCTGTCAGTATCTATCTTGTACACCTGATAGCGAAATGTAAGACGACGAAATATGTAGCAGGGTAGGCTATATGGAAAACATTTCCCGTCCTTCATTTTTAAAAATAATTCCTTCAACTGTACAAATATGCAATGAACAGCTGGGAAAGTGTGTCGTTAACCCAACGAGCAAACACATTTCAAACAAACGGGAACAACATCACGCAAACATGCTGTTTTAACTTGGTGAAAGTGAAACTGAAGTTTTCCCACATATCCGCGTTGGTCCAAGTGTTCAGAAATAGTTGTGTGAATCCGTGATAAAACCTCAGTTTCCATAGCTAAGCTAAACGAAAGGCCAAACTGCATGAAAAAAATATGCATTCATAGCCATAGCGTTTCTATTGCAATCAAAATCAACCTAAGCCAACATGGTCTCACACCCAAATCGTCGAACGAGGACGCATGCAGCCGTGAACGTCACTGCTGATCATCTGTCAATCATCAAGTAAAGCCCGCCCTGACAATTTCATTGGTCCGAACAGACCTCTATTTCGAATAGTAGCAGCCGAACGGAGAAGTGCCAGACCGAAGTTCCCTGCAGAAAAAGGATGTACTGTAGGTGGGGATAAACTTCGGTCTGGCATTCAGGCTAATATATTTCACCCTATATTTAAATGTATCTAGAAATATATTTCACCCTATATTCAAATGTATTTTCACCCTATATTCAAATGTATTTTCACCCTATATTTAAATGTATTTTAAAATATATATCACCCTTTATTTTAATACATTTTCACCCTATATTTACATGTATGTAGAAATATATTTCAAAATGTATTTCAAAATATATTTCACCCTATATTTGAATGTGTTTTCAACTTATATTATAAATGTATTTAGAAATATATTTAAAAATATATTCTGACATATATTAACATACAATCTTGACAATATATGCCCAATATATTTATTTTGTGTATGGGTACAGCGGTATGCAATTAAACATATATTTCACCTGTTAAAAATTGCAAATATATGTCAAATATATGTCAAATATAAGTGAATTTATATCACAATATATTTCAAATATATTTCAGAATATGTTGTTAAGCTGTCTGAAAGACAAATATATTGTAATATATTCAACATATATTTCATACACCCAAAAATATATTAAAATATATTTCTTTTGTGTATGGGGCGCAACTGCGATAAGGCTGGTTTTCTGCCTGGAAGGTGCTGCCATCCATGCTAGGTGCACAATTCTCTCCACAACAAGTTCATTAACCATCAAAATGACTTTGAAGCTGTTATATTAAGGCCAAAAAACTTAGTACTGATTTAATACAAAAGTTTAATGTACAAGACCACTACCAATATGTGGCACCAATATGTGAAAGCACTTGTTCTGGCAGGCCATCAGTTGTAAATGGACTAAAAATCCTCACCAGCTCTACTGAGTCTTCTTACTGTGCGTTCACACCGCCGGTGACTTGAGCTTCCAAAATCACTCTGGACGCCCTGTAAAGGATGCCGTGGGAAGCTTGGATCAGCTTGGATACTTTGTCCGCTCTGACGTAGTAGCATTCTATGTTCGTTGCGGGTCGTTTGGTCGTTGAACTGCGTCATAGCTCATTACCATAAAGTTACCATTTTCAACTTTCTCTAGTCGCTCAAGACGCCCAAAACGCGACGCCGACGGATTGGTCGCTGCTGGCAGCTGAGAGAAGCCGGCTTCCATTGAAAATGAATGACTTCCGGAATCTTTGGAAGCTCAAGTCGCCGGCGGTGTGAACGCAGAGTTAGTCTGACCCAGGGCAAGTGTCAGGGTCATATTTCTTATAAGCATAGTGGAGGTTGACGGTGAGCACTTCTAAAAGAAAAATAGACTTTTTCTAGGGAACAGCTCTGAATTGGCTCTCACTTTTTATCAGTTCTGAATGACTCTGGCCACACTTGCCTCCAATCAGTCACAGACGTTATCAGCCATTGGTGCTCTCACAAGAGAAATCACTCAAGGCCTCACTCATATACAACCTGGTATCCTTCAAGCTCGCTTGCTGCAGTACCTTTGTATACTAGCTTTGCATTTGTCCCATGTACATGTTTGTACTGTAAGTCTCCTACGTCAGTTATAGAGTGCATAAAACTTATAACGCAGAAACTGTTTCACATGAAATTAAATGTCACATGGCTGTTGCACACATATGAACAAAGACAACTAGAAAGAAGAAGGAAGAAAATAAATGCAGTTCCATGTGTATTACCTCAAAGCTGGATTTAGCAAACTGTATGCATAAGCCTTGGTTAACAGGTGGGAAATTATGGTATATATATTGGTTTGTATGTTTGACTACATGGATGAAGAAAGAGTAAAACTGTTGTTTTGATTACGATTTCATATACACAGCAGCAGATGCATGACACAGTTTTCGCTGCAATTATAGAACAGCTCAAGGATGATTTAGAATCTGTTGTTGTGGGAAACACTCTTGGAGCCTATTTCCTGTAAATGGGCTCCTTAGACTATCTAAATTCATTACCTAGAGCAAATCAACCATAACATGAAATTGACAAGATGCAATTTTGTGGCCAGACTTTTTATATACAATGTACTCTCTAAATCTTTAACTAATTAAGTGATATTTGGTATTATTGTATTATTCTCCCTCATAGTCTCATTCATTAAACAGCAGGTTAATATGGCTATAGTGTGAAAGATCCTTACATGGGCATAATACCTTCACTGGCAATGTATGACGTAGGATTTTCTACTAAGGCTGATGACACATTGGGAGTTCTTGGGGCATGTATTGTGCACTGACATTATGCGTTAAAAATATAGCATGTTTTTTTTCATTTGCTGTTTCTCCATCATGTACAGTATATAGAGACGCCAAAAGGTGAATCACAGCACTCACAACAATCTGACACACATCTCAGTTTATACTGTACAAACTGTATAATGTGCAGACAGGTTAGTTTGCATCTCTGACAATAAGGATGAAGAAAGAGCATAAGTGCTAGTCTGGCTATCACCATACTAAGCTCAATCTTTTAAGATTGAACATTATAATGAATAAGCAGAATAAGCTAGTTTGTGCCAAAGGTTGTGGACAGGAAGCAGGGGAGATAGATGTGCAGGTTTCCAGCCTGAGCTGCCAGGCGAAATCCAAATTTGCGGGCAGGTCAGGCAGGGTTCACCCAGTCTACTTACAGTAAGTGTTGTTTGGTCTTGATTTTGATATCATTATTTCAGACACAGAAACGACCAGCCTTGCCTACCTTCAGGTTTGCACAGGTGGAGTAGACACAGGCATTGTCCATGGGCTTGACATCATTGGAGTGGATGGAGGGTTTGGTGGTGATGGCTGGCTGAAGGTTGGTGCGCACAGGTGGCAGAGACGTCAAGGAGGGCTGGGACTCGAGCATGGATATGTGGCCTGCTTCTGAGCCATAACCAAAAGCGTGGACGGCATTTCCTGTTTGAAAATGATGAATAACTGGATCAATGTAAGACGAAAGATACACCCAAAGCTTCACCTTCACACACTGTAATATGTGTTTATTAATTTGTGCATGTAGGGGCTTTTTCCTCATGCGGTGTTACTGAGTGCTGTTAAAACCACATACAAATTCAGTATTCACAATATCTAAATATACTGTAGGAAGCCCTGCCAGGCCATGTTGCCCTGCTGTGTGCATGCAAGAGTAATTGTAGTGATCCTCCATTAGGCAGAGGCCCTGCGCAGGCTGCTGGGCACAGGTGACAGACAGGTGCTTACTGAGGCAGGTGTTTTCTCGGAAGTCCCGCAGGAAGTCCTCGCACTCGTTCTCCTTGTTCCCACTGCCCCGACAGGTGCACCACAGCGAGATGGTGAAGTTGCTGTGACTGGCGTCCAGGTAGTTCGGCGTGATGTCCAGCCCTAGTCGGGACAAATCCAAACGCAGCGGCACGTGCATACATGCATGAGGGAAGATGCATTTCAATTGACACACCTGCTACAGTACTGAATTAAAAAAAAAAAAAATCATGACGGCAGTGGAAATGTTTCTTTATTCTACATTTCAATAAATAACATTGCTGAAGGTGGCATTTTGGTTTGGATATATAGTGCATATAGGGCACATATTAAATTGCACCACATACATTAAAAGTCTTTTGGCAAGAAAGAGACCTTCATTTTACTCAATTCATATTTCATTTAGCTTTGAGTATGCATAATTTATGGTCGTATTAAATGAGACTACAGAAAGTCTGCAGTTTCCCTACAGCATGAAGTTGATGTAATAACTCCCACTGTGCAGAAAGTGGATATAATATACTCAGCCTATAATCAATATACAATTAACTCAGCCTAACCTTGAACAGCTGTGCCGTATACTCACCAATAAGTCCCACGTAAGAGATGAGACAGCCGTAGTAGTTATCATTTGGACAGGTTGTCTTTGTGTGGCGAATGGTCTGGCAGTTCATGTGGAAGTCAGCCAGTCGAGACCTATGCAAAACAGACACAAGACCTCAAATTACAAATATGGAGTTACGGTTTAAATGAATAGTACTACTGATTCAATTGCTATACATACTCTTTACATCAAAACCTTTTAATCAGAAAGACTAATGCATGTGTGTGTAAATGATGAGTTCTGCCATTGTCATGCATGCGGTGTGCATCTCTCTCCCTTACTCTGAAGGTCTTATTCATCTTCACTATCTCTCTCTTACACTCACACACTCCCTCTGGTCTGTTTGGATAAGAATGGATATGGAATGGAAATTCACACACACACACAAACAGCTCTTATTTATAGCTTGCCTCTGTTATCATGGGCATTGGAATCGGCTTGAAATATCTGACAGAGACAATGCACATCTGTGCATCATAAGATGCACTCTGACAGTCCCTAACCGCTCCGCCACAGGCAGCTGACATGAGTCCATTTTCTGTCTGAGTGCACGTGGCCCCCCACCCACCCCATCCTCAAAATAAATAAATAAATAAATAAATAAATATGCCTGAAATCTCCAGTTGCAGCAGGGATGTCTGCACATGTTTGTGTGTGTGTGTGTGTGTGTGTGTGTGTGTGTGAGAGAGAGAAAGAGAGAGGGAGAGAGAGAGAGACTCCTGCTTCTAAATCACCGCATGCACTACATCCAGGTTACAGCAGTTCGGATTCCAAGGTGAATCACTTTTCTGTGCATGTGCCTGTGTGCACCTGTGTGCGTGTGTGTGCGCCCGTGTGTGTGTGTGTGTGTGTGTGTAAATGAGTGCATGAGAGGAGTAAACAGACGGCTGCTTCTGGCTCACAGCACGTAGCGGGGCAGCGCAGAGCAGGGGGTTACGGCAGCTCTGATTCCAGGTTGGAATAACTCCTTACTCCCACCAGCCCCTTCCCCTCTCCCGCCACATGCTGTCCATGTTGTGAACTCTGCGTCAGCCCGGCCTTTCTCTGGCTGCCTCTCGCTGGGGTCGGCTGCTATTTATTTTTTTTGATTTACTAGTGAGTGAATCAGTGCGTGGGTGTGCATGAAAGTGTGTGTGTTGGTGTGTGTGTGTGTGTGTGTGTGTCTGTGTGTTGTGTGTGCATGTCTGTGCGTGTGTATGTGTATGTGTGTTGGTGTTGGTGTGTGTGTGTGTGTGTGTGTGTGTGTGTGTGTGTGTGTGTGTGTGTGTCTGTGTGTTGTGTGTGTGTGTCTGTGAGTGTGTGTGTGTATGTGTGTGTGTTGAACTGTGTGTGTGTGTGTGTGTGTGTGTGTGTGTGTGCGGGGGAAGGGTGCTGTAACTGCTCGGAGGTCTCCACTCGGAGGTGGGTGAGATCAGGATCCTGGAGGCTCCTGCTCGGCGCCAGGCTGCCAGCCCCCGCGCCCCCCTGAGTGACCCCCCCGTGACCCCGTGCAGGGAGGTGTTAACGGGGCCACCACCTCTCGGGTCGGTCAGGGCAGCAGGGCGGCCAGCCAGACATGCACTCTCTGTGGTCCTTACTGTGCCTCGCAGAACCGACAGGTCCCGTGGGGCCACACCGCAAATCCCCCCTCTCCCCTTACATCCCGAACACACACACACACACACACACACACACACACACACACACACACATACACCCTCTGCTTAAAGGTCACCCTCACCTCTCTCTCTCATCCCCCCAGCCCTGTCTCTCTCTCTCTCTCTCTCTCTCTCTCTCTCTCTCTCTCTCTCTCTCTCTTGCCTTCCCCCTTTACCACCAACAGGAAAATGTCCATTTCCATCCTCGTGTCCGTGTGATGTAGTGGCATTTTGCTCGGATGAGTGTGTCAACCCACTGTACAGTAAGTGTGTGAGTGAGTCATGCCACAGCCCTCCTCTAAGTCACGAAGCGAGAAATCAGTATGTTATGAGCACACCACACCACCTCACAGCAGTAATGTCAGAGTGCATGCATACGACATAGAGACTTTTATAGACACGGACCTTTCTCAGTATTTTACAAAAAGTGTAAACACCTCTATCAGTATTTTATGTGAGGACACAAACACTCTCTGATTGTTACACGCACAGTCAATACTAGTGAGTACACTACTGCGCAATATATGTATGTCAAATGATTCAAAACTATATCACCTCTCAATAATAGTATTATTTCTAAGCAGACCAATAGAGTATTCCTTCAGATCATATTGAAAATATAATAATGAATACACCGGTGACATAATTGGAAAAACCTGTGATCACTGAAATAAAATTGGGTACATTTGTGACAATTCCATGACATAATGATCAGAATTATAAACATGTTTATAAAATTACCTGTCACCACAACTTAATGCATTTTAGACCTATGGGCTATGTGGGTTTGCATCATTGCTCCGTAGGAGAAATAATGACAGGAAGGAGGAAATTGACAGGATAGGAGGACAGGCTGGAGGAAATTTGACTGAAACTTGGAGGCAAATCAGTAATCAAGTAAAAAAAAATCTGTGGGAACACAGTTGCAGCTGTAATCAGAAGAGACAGAACAAGCCATAGCACTGTACCACTAACCAGAGCTGGAGAGGCACACCCGTCTAAAATGACTCTGAAAAACAGGCAAGTGCTTCAGATTTGGGACAGGATGGTAACAATAGAAATCAGAGTTTCTATGATAGCTCAGCCTCGAAGAGGGGAAAAGAATATCTTGAGCTTTGTCCAAAACGGCAGGATTAAACTTGGCTAAAGAGCATGAAAAGAACTCTGATGAATATTGGGAGCACATTCTTTGGTAAGATGAGAAAAGAGATTGAGAGACACATTTGAGTGATTCAGATGGCATGAATCAAGCCAAGAACACCGCAGTGAATGCACAGTTCCAACAGTGAAGCGGAGGTGGGACTGCTATTATATGAGGCTGTATGAATGCAAAAGGTGTTTGATGCAAATGCAAAGGGAGGTTGTGTTTGTAGAAGTCACCATGACTGCCTGTGGATGCACTCAAATGGCTGACAATATGGCTCTTGGTCTCCAGAAGCTTACCAGAAGAGATATATTCCATCATGACAACAAGTCAAACCACACTGCCAAAATCACACCAGAAGTGGAAAAAGTATGACCTTGCCAATTATGTTGCCTGACTTCAATCCAATAAAACCTTTGGGGTTATTTTTTATTTATTCATTTTTCTTTCTTTTTTTTGAAAGATGGATAGAACAACAAACCCCTCAGGCAGTCAGGCTAAGAGCAGCTGAAAGAAAAATCTTTGAAGAATCTCCAAAAATTTGTGCAACATCGGACATAAAAAGTATTGAAATGGTGGACCTAGGAAGTATTGAAAAAACAAAAGATTTGAATCTCAGTAATGAATGATGTACGGACTTCAAAGCAGCCTGTATTTTTAATATAGTAAATCTAATACGTTCACTTTTCATTTCACATATACATATAATTTTACATTTTACTGCTCAACTTAGACCTGGTTACCATTACCATGAGGTGATACAATTTTGAATAATTTAATATTTAATGTGAACTCACTTCTGCTGTATACTGTATGCACAGTAAATTAGTGTACGTACTTGTCCCCAGAACCGTCATGCACAGCAGTAGCATGATAGCTATAAATGATGAATGTGATGCCCGTATCCCTTCTCGGAATCGACCCCAGGGAGGCCTCACCTATTAGCATGCTGACATTAAGGTGGGAGGCAGGAGCCATGGCGATAAAGTACTGTTGCATTATGGAATAGCAGTCAGATGACCCTAAGGATGGAAGGTAATCTGTTTAAAATGGAGCTCCACATTCCAACATGGCAGAGGATGTGGTTATGTGCGGGTCCCATTAGGCAAGGCTAAGGGCAGGTGTGGGGGGTGGGGGGTGGATGTGCGGAGTGGGGGGTAGTTCACTGGGAAATTAACTCCTTTTTAAACTTTTTTTTGTTTTGGTTTGTAATAAGTGCCTTGTAAATGCCCTCCTAATTAACAAATCCCCCACCAGAGCACATGATTTACATAGTTAATTACATTCCTCCGTGTTCAAATTAACATCGACGGCCAGGCTATGGAAATGAGTGCCCCTGATAAGCAAGGCCAACACAACTAGAGTGTTAAACCGCCATCATCCGCACTAATACCCCACCGCATGTCCCCAGCAGCCCCACCCCGAGGTCCCCACTAACTGCCCCCACCCCCACCTTCAACCCCGTCCCCACGCAGAATATCTTACCCCACCACCCAGCTCCACCTGTTACTGTTGCCTCAGAATGTGTGACAACCTCAGCTTGGAACTGCAGATACCAGCCAGCAAGCTTGAAATAAAATAATAATGCTTGAACAACCTCGCAGATGGCTGGAAAGGGTAAGGGCTCGTGATTTGTGGAGGCAAGTTGCCTCCTCTGAGACGAGCTTAATTCAGGCCATTTAATGCC